>NW_015505235.1:1665151-1737219 GCF_001515645.1 Sinocyclocheilus grahami | reverse complement strand
TATATATATATATACATATATATATATATATATATATATATATATATATATATATATATATATATATATATTTAGTGCATTTTCAACATATTTTCTGCTAAATTCAGGACACTAAGTTCAGCAGAATAGTCTGCAGTGCTTACATGTGCAGTGTGAATCCTATAACTGTTTAATATGGGCACTGAAATGCGTACGCGCTACTACTTACGCATATGCTGTGAAACAAGTCTAAAGAAAACAATATTCGCATGATGTACTTTTCTACTATTAGTTTCTACATGTTGTTGCACAGAATGTCACTCTAGAGATCTTTGTAAAGCATCCAAACATCCATTCATTCATCCACCCATCTTGTAATCTTCATAGCTTGGCTAGCAGTCTTTCAGTTGAATTCACTAAAGCCCTATTCTGCAATGCAGCAATGCACTGTGGGATTGCAGCTGGTGTAGGAGCATCAGAACTCACCAGTAGCACAGGAGGAAGCAAGCAATGACCCAAGAGCCAGATGAGGGAAAATGAAGAAATGATAAAGAGAGGGAATTTGAAACATTGGAAGGAGAAATGGAAGAAGAACATGATCAGGATGAAGAAGCGGAAGAAACAGATCAGATGAGCACAAAAGAGTGAGAGTGAATGAGAGAAAAGAGAGCAGAATTAAGCAGCAAGGCATTGGGAAGAAGACTTTCTCAGTCCATGAATGTAGAGCAGAGATGAATGTAAACACAACGCATGAGAGAAACAGATGGAAACAAAACGGATCTCATCTCAACACATCAATACCACCACACAACCAAAATGTAACGTGTCTAGACTCAATATGCCACAATGGCACACGCACACAATCACTGAACATCAAACACGTCTCTGCTATGTAAAAGTGACATATACCCAGAAAAAATGTTTATAAAAAGGAAAAAAAAAAAAAAGATTAATTTGACTTCTCAGTTATGTTTTATTGGACAAAAGTGAGTATCATCTATATATTGGAGACTTGAGTATCTTGGCAAATCTAAGCAGAGATTGAGATCTCTTGATTACGAAGGTCATTTTTCAGAACAAAACTGGATAAGGAGATTAAGTCATAGTGACAGATATTTTCTTCCATAATGTTATGTACATCAGGCTGCAATGGATTATCTGGAAAAAAGTAGTTGGTCAGGGCCGTGGTTCTATTCATCGGTTGTTGATTGGATGTTGAGATGTGAGCGTGTGTCAGATGAACGTGATCTTGCAGGGGTGGCGCTTAAGCGGACTATATGATTGGACATCACCACAGAAAACACTGTCTAGTCATGACATTTTGATTAGTTCAAAACATTTTTTAATGAAACACACTAACAAAGTGTTAGAAATAAGATAATATCTATAACAATAAGATCTTTAACAATTTCTATTCCTTTCTGACTTAAAGCACAAGTCTCCATTTGTTCTCCATCTAATCTCACAGCTTTCAGAGACAAACTACTGAGATCTCATTTGTGATTTGTCTTTCCTAAGGGTATGCAACAGTGCTACAGTTTCCATGCTATGGACTATGATGGCTGTAACCATGACTGTTTTGAACACCAGACAAAAATTTGGCTGCACACTCTCAGAAAAAAGGTACCAAACCTTTCAAAAGGTACTAACATGTACCTTTGAGGTACCCAATTAGGAGTAAGTGTGGTACAAAGATGTACCTTTTGTTCTGAGAGTGCAATGAAAATGACATGAAGAAAAAATAAATAAGTCACGAGGGCTGCAGGTAATGTACCTGACATCAGATCTCCTCCGGCAGCTGCTGCGGCTGGTTTGGCCTCTCCAGCGCCCGCAGATTCTGATCCATCCACGCAGCATGAGGGTAAAAAAGTTTAAAATGAGCCAAAGCCATTACTCTGAGAAATAACCCCAGAGAGAGAGAGAGTGTTATCACACATAAATAAAAGCCAGAAATAAAAACAAACTCACACAAGAGCACACACATACACCTCATTAAAGCCTTTTGACCGGCCAGCTCAGGAAATCTCCTGGTCCATCAACCATCAGCTTTTAACAGAATCCACAGCAACCATCTGGTCAAGACATGCAAATCAAACCCCCAGCATGCACACTGGGTAGTTACCAACCCCCAAACAGGTCCAGATTTGCTCCGCTGTCTGGCCAGCTCATGGGGGCCGATAGAGCAGCGGCAGGAGGACGAAACGCATCTGGAGCACAGGAACGGGTTTAGTTGACACCTGAAGTCCTGCTTGTTTAACATTCATTATTTGAAGAGTAACTATGCAACTATGTAAACCAGGACCCGTAAACGCATTAGTTTTAGGTCAAAACCAGAGCCTGTTTACTTCATAGATGAAGACAGGTTTGTGAGATAAAGCCAAAGGGAAAAAGCGAAATTAGAAAGGTTTATAAGTGGGGATAATGTAACTAATGGCTCTTGGAGATGTTTCAAGAGAAACATAGATGAGAAGATTTGGAATGATTAAGAAATGAATTAGTTTGTTGGATGGACAGTTCCTTCGGCTGCCCCGGGAGAGAAGCATATTTGGCTCACCTTGAGCAGTCAAGAACAGGATAGAGGAAAAAAACAAAGCACAAGCGAGGCATGGAATGAGTGGATGGATTTACTGCAGCGTGTACCTGCTGAAAACAGGTCTAGACTGGGGTTTGGGTCTGTTTTGGGAACAGATGAGTCTGGCATGGGATCAAAAAAAACTAAAAACAAGACAACATTTATAGACATAAACATAAATAATTTTAATACACAACACAAACCAAACAAATGAAAATATAGAATACCAAAATACAAAAAAAAAAAAAAACTTAAAGATACCTTATAAAAGTTCCAGTACCATGGCCACATGGAAATGTGAATTCATGCTTTACACTGGAACAAATATCTTCCTTAAAGTGCAAAAGTTTTATTCAAATAGTTTTAACTGTTCCCTTTTAAGGGACAGTCCACCCAAAAATGAAAACTCTGTCATTAACTCAGCCTCATGTTGTTCCTGCATGCATTTCTGTCTCCTGCTGAACATAAAAAGTACGATATTCTGAAGAATGCTGATAAGCACACAGCTCCGGTTCCCACTGACTTCCATTTTTTCTGCATATTATGGAAGTCAATGGGTACCGAAACTTTGGTTGCCAACATTTTTCAGAGTATCTTTTACATTCCACAGAGTCATACAAGGAAAGTCACACAATTTAAAAAAAATATGAGGACGGGTAGTAAATCATGACATAATTGTCATTCTTGGGTGGACCTTCCATTAAAAGCACTTGCTGAAAAACAACAGGAAAAGGTGTCTTGCCAAATCTCTGGCCTAAGGAGGTTTACCAGCAAACAGGTGTATCGTTGGGGCTGGGGAAGCAGTGGGGGCTACAGTGCTGGTGGTTGTGGAGACAGACGCCTGGACAGTGTTGGGTGCCACTGAGCTAAAGAGAGAGTTACTGTCATCTACTGGCTGCATAGAGAACAGGTCCAACTGATGGGAGTTATCAGCAGTACCAGCCGCTGGAGTGAAGGGATCTACCGGGAGAAGAGGATGAGCATTTAAAAACATCTTCCAGGCTCTGAAAGACTTATATAAAGTTGTCCTGAGGATGAAATTTCAGAGAAGGAAGAATGAAAAAGAAAGTGGAAGTTGGAGAGGGTTTTGTTGCACATTTAACAAGTCGACATCTGCTTGTGGCTCCTGGAAGACAGAACTTCAATGTTCAAAGACTATCGCCCTAGCAACACAGATAGCAATCTCCATGGCAACAGCGATGCCAATCCAGAAAACTCAACACTGACCAGAGGAGGCTTCATTAGGAGCAGAGCCTGCATAAGAGGCTCTGTGAGGTTCTTCAGACCGGTAAATGAAACATTCAGAAGCAAGCACACGCACTCTCTCACCCGTCATGTGCGGACATTCTCACATACACATATATGCACGTGAACCGTTGTCACCCACCGGTTGGCGCGGTGCAGTCGGCAGCAGGGGTGGGCGTGGTTGCTGTGGCCCCACCTTCTGCAGCAGCCACTGTTTCAGCCGCAGGGGCCGCAAATACATCTGGAGTAGCGTGCATCAGGGTCAAAGGGTTGGTATATAATAGCCAAAGAAAAGGAGGAAAGGAAGAAGTGGAAATAGTAGATGGTGTAGAGAAAGAGAGAGAAACAATAGATTCAGTGTCATGCAGAGTTCGATTGAAAAGATGTTTTGCATTTAAAATATTTAAAACTAAAGCTGTATCCCAATTCATGGGCTACATCCTTCAGAGGGTGCATGCCAAGACTGAATGTGCCATAGCAGTGTGGCGAAGACTGTCCCATTTCGTAGGCTTCTATAAATGTGGCCTTGGAAATCCGCCCTTCATTTCCCAGGCCACAATATAGCACAGACTATCCCAAGATTCTTTTCATGCTGTTGATGACAGGATACTTTTTTAAAAGAGAGCTATACTTAAATAAGTATTGAGATTCAACTTGCTCGATTATCTAATGTCACAAATGTGACACTTTAAAGTGGTTCAAATGTGGAACTTACCAAGATGCGATTTTAAAGGCAGTTTACACTTTTATTATGTACATAAACAGACCAAGGTAAACATATTAGTGGTCCGTCTAAGGATGCAGCCCCTGAATTGGTACACAGCTTATGTCTTGCACACTTTTAATAATAATAGTAATAATAATATATGAAAAATACCCATTTTACTCTAGGAAAATAAAATAAAATGGGTCAAATTTCAATTTGACTTTAAACCTATTTGTAGTTGCTGAATTTAAAACTAATGAAAACCTGATTAATCTTACTGTGCAGTCTGCAAATGTACACATAAGAATAATCAAATTATACAAATTCATTCAGTGTATGTGAATGTACAATGAATGTCAAATGCAAACTGCAGAAGTGTAGCATGGAAGATAAAAAGTAGAAAAGGAAATGAGAAGCTCTAGATTTCTACTACGGACACAAATGGAGGAGCAATGGTGACTACAGACTTCACAAATGAAGCACAAACTGTGATTTCGATCTAATCTTTGATTTTCTTCCTCTGTTTCAGAATGTGGCACAGCCTTTTCCCCCAGAAAACTCTTCGTAAGGAAGAAACCTCACTACTGACCTCCGAGGAGATCTGCTGAGCCGGAGGAAGCACCGGCAGCGGAAGGAGGAGGAGCCAAAGAAACGGCTGCCTCAGCGGCTGTGGTGGTGGGCGTGGCTGAGGAGCTGGAGTCTACGGCAGGGGTTGGGTCAGGAAGGAGAGTCTCTGTAGTAAGGGAGCCTATTTCTGCATAGCCACGCCCCCAGCGGACCAATATAAACACACCGTAAATCAACAGATAACCAGGAAAGGAACCAAAGAAGAGGGTAAGAGCAAAAGAGAGAGAGAAAGAGATTCTACTGAGCAAAGACTGAGGGATTGACACAAAGATGTTAAATGGGCTTTAGGAGACTAGGTTTGTCATACTCTGTCATACTCTAATTTCAATTCTCCAGATGAGCTATAACAAACGTTTAAAATGCTTAATAAAGTGAATGAGACATTTAACACATCAAATTAGATGAAAACACTTATTTAACATAAAATGAAAGGTTAATAGCGCTTACCTGAGCCCAGCAGATCTGATGTGATAGCAGCCCATGACAGAGAAAGAAAAAGATATTTCAAATTAGGTCATTAAGAGTTTGTAATGAGGAATATAAAACAGATGCTTAAATTTAGGAAGTTTGTGAGTTAAAGGTCTGCTACTGAGGTCAGTTTTTCACATTACTTTGGGTTTGTGGCAAGTTTGGTTTTGTAATGGATCAATGTGAAATTAAATTAGATCTAATATACTTTTAGAAAACGGTGAATAATTTACTGGTGCATATGATTGCAAATGTAATAATAATTTTTACCTAATTGTAATACAGTTTTCTTTATGGCTGATGTCATTGAGACTACTTTCATTATTTAATCAGTCCAATAGATAAATCTAGTCAGTTTTTTCTTGCTGGATGACCCGTTTCACTTTAAAATATGTCACATTATGGAAGTGAAATCGGTTGTGAATGCTGTTTCATGTTCATAATATAAATGATTATTATAAATATTTTATGGTTTCATATTAAAGTAACCCAATTTAAGCATGCTGGCACATATACTTCAACATCTTTGAGTTAGACCGCAGCAAAGCCATGTATCGGAGTTTACTCAAAACATTTTTGTTTTTATAAATTAGCGTTTTTGGGTTTGTGTTTGGCCTCGATATTCACAGATTTGGGCCAATGCTATTTTAGTATTATTTATATATTACTCTAGTGTTTAGTAATATTTTAAATGTGTATTTATTTTCATTTTATTTAATTCAAATTTTATTTTAATTGAACTTGTAGTAATTTTTGACATTTTTATTAGTGTTTGTTTGTTAAAAATGTCTAAACAAATGTATTTATTTTTTTGGTTTCATTTCAGTTTTAGTTGTCAGTTAGTAATTTTAATATGTCAAGGCAATTTTATTCATTTACATTTAGTTTAAGTTTTCTGAATGTTTATTTAATTTTTTCAGCTTAATTAACTAAAACGTTTAATAGTTCTATCTTTTGATAACAATAACAACACTGGTTCGAGCTGCAAAGTGTGTAAGTGTTTGGATTGTACCTCCCCAAGATGTGGGAGCAGCTGATGCTCCTGTAGAAGGTCCAGAGGAAGACAAAGGGTCCAGATCCAGCAGAGAACTGCGGTGAGACAGACAAACACTTATGAAAGCTGCTCATTCAGATATTATCTGTTGTTCTGATTAGCATTTAATCAGACAGGAAGTGAAGTCTGGTTATTTGGGTCACTCACTCGGTGGCAGTTTCGGCGGCAGCAGGTGAGGCCTCAGCACGGGGCGGCTCTAAAGTGGGGACGGCAGCGGCTGATTTGGCGGGGGTGGAGGTTGGAGACACATTATTGGTGGGTGATCCCTAAAACATAACACAGAGCAACATATTGAGCACATGTGTGTGATATCTATAAAAAATAATACCATAAAAATTCCCGCTTACTTTTGTGGGTGACCTGAAGGACACAAGCAGAGACAATGAGATAGAAGTGAACAGATGATTTTATTTAAAAACAATATGACTAATGAAAATGTCTGAGATTACATAAAACATACTCACCCTTCCCTGAACAAACCATTGTGGGAGGAGGAAAAGAACATAAATTAGGATTAATATTTATAGGCTTTATATTTATTATTCAAAGAGACTTACAATATAATAACTGCAGAGACAAGCCGTGGCTATGTGCCTTTCTTAAGCAACATTTGATTTACAAGTGCAGAGTTACTTCCCCTCTGACATTTAAAGTGATTTAGAATGAGTTCAGGGATCTCGTACCCTTTCTTGCCCTCTAGACTGTTCATATGTGCCTCTAGAGACTCCAGAATACTGCTGGGAGCCTGAGGACAGCAGAATAAAACACACACACACACACACACACGCACGCATATGATGAGAAAAGGAAAGCAGTGTGAAGACCGTACAAAAATCATGGCATCAGGGCATTTTTGATTTTGATATCTCCACAGCAAATTCAAACAATAAAACACCACATCAAAACCCGGTGAAAATCTTTACCCAAAGCACTCCTCACAGCACCGCAAAATCAGCTCAAAGCACAAACTGTGGGACAGAACTGGACTTCAGTGCATTGCTTTTCTCAGCTTCTGAACAAAAGGCTAATTATGAACTCTCGGTCTTGGAGAGAAATTCAAGTAAAAAATGTCACTTGCATAGCATCACTTCATACAATACAGATTGCTTTAAAGCAGGAAAATAACAATGTTAATGTTGCAAAATTCTTTGATTTCAGCTATAAAGCAGCTCCACAGAAGACAACAGTATCTTATATGAGTTCTTATTATCGCTTTAAAGCTTCCAGTAACTGCATAATGTTAAAAACTAGTGTTTTGTGACTAGCCTAGTCAGGAAGGGCTTCTGTACAAGCAGGTAAAAGCAATACACTGAGATGCATATTGCATCCCACATCAGTCGCCATGGTTACCGGCTCCTCGTTGTGGCAGTCTTTAAAGGGACAGTCTTCATTGTCTGAATCTGCCAGGTCTGCAACTACACGGGGGTGCAAACACTGGGAATCCCCACGGGAAGGCGTTTTGATAATGACTCTTGGTTAGGATGGATGAAAAGCTCTTTGAAACTCACACCAGCTTTACTTAATTATTTTAAAAGGTTGATAGACTCTTCCCATGCTATAATGTTTTAGAAGCCATTGACATCAAGAAATATATACTTGACCTGATTCTAATATTAATTAAGAGCTAGTGACATACCAGCATGAAAGAACAAATGTTTGTTTCAAAAGGCTGACTTACATAAGAGATGTCAGGGATGTCATTCTTATCCACTCCTACTTGCTGCAACAGAAACACAATAAAAATACAGTGAATTGACATTCTATCCAAATATTTGACTTGAAAGCATCTCTGCTTCTGACCTTACCTCAGCAATTTTCATGAACTCAGCAATTTTGGTCACCCGGGTCAGAAATTTCTTATAAATGTCCAGAGAATCCTTGCACTCAGACTTCTTCATTTTGAAATATTTCTCTGTATAATTAAAAATAGACCCATTTTCAGGGGACAAAATAGATGTTTAAAATATATTAAAATATAACGATGTAATGTAGTTGAGATCGAAAATAAGTTATCACATACCTAATAAATTGATGATGCCGTCATTGTAGGAGGCGAAGAGTTTTATCAGATCCTTAAAGAGAAGCATGAATGCTGCATTTATGATGCCATTATTCAAGTCTTTAGGATGAACCTGAGAAAAAAGATGGTGGAAGGACAGAGAACAAGACAAAAGGGGGTATTTAAAACTGTAATGTGAACAATAAAATAGAGTTGGACCTTCTGTTCCTGACCAAATAATGATAAGCACATTAAAATAAATACAATCAAGTCAACAAACCGGTGAAAGAACAAAATCAGTGGTGAAACCACAATCATTAAGAATAAACCTAGACTGCTCAATCTCAGACGTTCAACTTCTGTCTCAGATGTTGTGGGAGACGTTACTCACGTCAAACTCCAGCAGTGTGTCCACTTGAGTCTGAAGGGCAGGCATGGCCTTCAAAAGCTTGTCAGGAGCCATAGTCCTCATCACTCCATCAGCTCTGTGTGCGCACACACACACACACACACTACATAAGACTGATTGCTTAGTTAGTTAGTTTGTGAATCCTGAGAAACCATCCTTTCATTCTCTCTGATTTAGAGATGACATTCCCTTTGTGTTCTGTAAGTGTAACAGCTCTGGGAGTACATTCTGAAGTGTTTCTAACCTTCAGGCAAACAACAACATGCTATTTAAAATGCACTCTGACATAATATTTAATTACTTGGAGTAACTAGTGTATAAATGTTGCCAATGTGTCCTTCTATTCCCAGAATCCATCGACCTACCCCTTCTTAACTCGAATGAAGTCGAAGGCCATCGCGCGGTAAGCATATGCCTTCTCATTTAAGTAGCGTGCATATCGTCTGATGAATGTAGACATGTCATAGCCTTGTAGACAGAAAAGGAAAAACAGCACTAAGCAGCCTTAAAATTAAAACCATTTACTTGTATAGACAGGCTAAACATGTTAATAATTAAAGGAATAGTTCATTAGATTTTTTTTAACACCCTCAGGCCATCCAAGATGTAGATGAGTTTGTTTCTTCATCATGACAGATTTGGAGAAATGTAATATTACATCACTTGCTCACCAATAAATCTGTAGTGAATGGGTGCCATTAGAATGAGAGCCCAAACAGCTGATAAAAACATCACAATAATCCACAAGTAATCCACACCACTCCAGTTTGTAGTTAAAAATATCTTGATAGATTTGTTTCTTACAAACACATAGCTTTTTGCTTTACAGGATGTTAACTGATGGACTGGAGTTGATTGTGGGCTTGAGTTCAGATTACTAGTGGATTATTATTATGTTTTATTAGCTGTTTGGACTTTCATTCTGACGGCACCCATTCACTGCAGAGGATCCATTGGTGATCCAGTGATGTAATGTTCAAATTCTCCATATCTGTTCCCATGAAGAAACAAACTCATTTACATCTTGGATAGCCTGAGGGTGAGTAAATACTGTACATTTTCATCAAATTTTCATTTTTGGGTGAACTATTTTAAATTAAATTTAATTAAGTTTATGTGTTTTCATCCATTTAACTCACACACAAATGTACAGAAACTCACCATGGGAGCCTGTTTTGTCAATAAAGTTGCTGAGATTGAACAGGGAAGTCCTTGAGGCCAAATACTGGATGAATCTCTGCAGGGATTTAAAAAGGACACAGTATTTTAGTATTCAGTATCTGTGAGTTTTAATATTAACAGTTTGACTTAAAGGAGAAGATTAATCAGCAAGTAGCGCCTCACCTCATTGCCGTAGATGCAGATGTGGTGGGTCGTGGTTAGAGCTTTGAACACGACCACCCAGCTGGCATTAGTGGATCTTTCGAATAGTGTGTCAGCCATCTGGGGGATGTTCACGTTTGTCTCATTGGTGGTTGAGATCAGATCTGCACACAAAAAAACACACATTTACCACTACTGCACTATGCACCGAAATGTAGATGAAGGACTTTGAGAGCTTTATGATTATTGAACCAGCAGACAGATTCTCTAGGGGAAAATTCATATCCACAATTGCATTATGGAAGCAAGAAACAGCCCCACGGAGATAAACAACTCACTGTGCATTTTTCTTGCACGTAACAATATACTGCATGCAATGGAATGCATGAGAAAAAAAATTTAAGAAATGTTCTAGTCAGAGAGATTGAGGTAATTCAATATTTTATTTTTGAACAAAATCAAAGGAAATCAAATGTGTGTCATGAAAATCTAGTTTTCCAGATTCAGTAGAAATTGTACGTTTAGAAACTTACTGTATATGGAGTGTGAATGTAATCACACTTGTCAGGTCTAAATAAAGTCCCTTCCAGAAATCAACTACACACAAGATACAACTGTAAAATTAACTTCTTTCAGACACAATATCAGTTTCCAATCAAATGGGACCAAAGAAGCAGAACCGAAAAATGGATAAACACATGAAAACATGTCCAGGCTACATTTGACTCATTTTACATTTTAAGACATAAGATTTTTTTTTTGAGCATAAAGCAATGAGGCCATTATTCTCAATGGTGATTATCATCAGATTCTCAATACTGTAATTAAATGATTTTAAAAACTGAAATCAGCATTGGGAAATTTGGTGGAAAATGTGTTTTATTATCATGAAAACAATGCACAAAAATCTTAATAGTCTTAAAACAGGATTCATTTTCTGTAATCAAAATATATATTGTTTTCTTTATTTTGATTTGGAGTGCAGCATGTCCCTGAAATCTTCTTGATGGGCTTCACAACTGAGCTTGTCTTAAATACCATATAACATTGTGCTTAGGGTGCCAATATGTTAGTCATGGCGACTAGAGAACACACTGCAGTGGAGTTAAGAAGCCAAGAATAGTTCAGATTAAAACACACACTGAGATGCAGTGTGTCAACACTAGTGCAATATGTTGCTATGTAATGTCATAATATAAAGAAGTATGGCACAGCAGTTTCTGTGAGCAGGTGCAGCTCACTGGGATTATGGAATTGCTCAAGACGATTACAGGCAGTGTAAATACAGACACATTGCAAACACACACACACACACATGCACTGTCATTTGCTAGTCCACATTAATGTGAGCACATGACTAAACGGCTGCTTGGGTCTCATTTCTACTGTATATGATGCAATCATGCAACATCATACTTATCAATCCTGCCAAATATAATACAGAAAATGCATTTTACTGTTAATACTTAATATTACAACAACACTGACAGAAAAGCCTAACAACCTGCAACAATTAAAATGTAAAATGCCCATTAATTAACATTTTGTGAAGTGAAAATCTGCATATTTGTAAGAAACAAATCCATCAAGGCATTTTAACTCTAAACCGTCGCTTCTGCCCAAAATATGAGTCCATCTATAATCTATAATCCATAACAACAATTCCTCCAGTGAAAACGTCCATCCCCTGTTGTCCTCTCACATCAAAACTCACATCTGTTTTTAACTGTTTTCATTTGTAAACTGTGCTTGATCTGTGCATACTTCTCTCCTGATTCATACAAGACAACCTGTTCACCGAAGAAAGCTATATTATGGATAGAGGACTTTTATTTTAGCCAAAAGCAATGTTTGGAGGTTAAAACACCTTAACGGTGGATTTATTTCTTACAAACAGCTTTTCACTTCATAAGATGTTAATTGATGGACTGGAGTGATGTGGATTCCTTGTGGATTATTATGATGTTTTTATCAGCTGTTTGGACTTTCATTCTGACGGCACCCATTCACTGCAGATGATCCCTTGGTGAGCAAGTGATATAATGCTAAATTTATCCAAATCTGTTCTGATAAAGAAATAAACTAATTTAAATCTTGGGTGAGTCCATTCTCAGCCAATTTAAATTTTTGGGTGAACTACCGTATTCCTTTAAATTCAGTCTTTTTCATTTAAAGCAAATGCAGCCTGTCTGTCTTAGAATGAAGACCCTCTTGTGCAAATTGATAGCATTTCATCACGATGTCACTCACTCCTCCCCCTTCACCAATAATCTACTTCAGTTTCCATGACAACCTCACCAACACCCCTCATGCCTTCCAACTCAACAAACAAATGATTGAAGTAGTAAGACAAAAACTCATCAAACACATTTCCTTGTCATAAACACCTGACACTACTGAAGAAAAATTAGTTTGTTTCTGTGTATTGAACAGTGCATCTTCCCACAGGTGCTTAAACTGTGCCAAGACCGAATTGATTTCAGAAGAGCCTAAAGTGGGCTGTTATATCAGGAAACATCTTAAGCATCATGTATGATTCCCTGATGAATGGATTGCTAATATTCACACACACAAGGCTTTTGATTCCTCTGCTTGCATAGCAGTGTGCTCACCTTTGGCTTTGTAAATAATACATGCATGCTTTGGCTGATCGATTTATAATTCAGAAGGCCTTCTCCTGCAGGACACAGAGCTCGAGGCCGACATGAAGATGCTTTGTAGCCTCTCTGTCCTGTCTAAATGCAGTTGATTTCCTTCTGTCTTCTCAGCTCGAGACAAGCCACCCACATAAAGACACTTCCTAGTATGTTCTGTGCTGTCAATTTGCCTTCATTCAGCTTCACACACTAAGAATCTCCTTATATAAAATGCACCCTAAAAAGGCAGGTTTTCCATTTACAGAATTGCAACTGGTAGCAAACAACCTCACTGAGTACAAACCATGCATAAAACAGAGCGCTGTGCTAATTGCACGGTAAACTCAGCTTCATCATTGTACGCATTGAGCTGTGGTGCTGAACTGGACAGCGCCAGGTCTTAGGAACGAGGGTGCGTGCAAAATGTCTCACTTACACTCCAGGTGCTTCTTCTTGGGCGCCATCACCTCGTGCGTGGTGGCTTTGCAAACGGCACGAGCCACATCGGATCCGGTGAGCTGGTACTGCGCCGCGGCGATGCGATCCGTCAGAGTCTGTCCCGACATTTTCTCCCGGTAGCGTCGACAACCACCTCAAGAATCAACTTCAGGGGGAAGGACAGCCGAAATGCATATGATATTCGCCGACAAAAAAAGAGGCGGAATCCAAGGTGGCTCTCTAGACCTGACAATGTCAATTCCTCGTTTCGGTTTCCAACCGGAGCGGATGAATTTGCGTATTTAAAAGCACAAAATATATATTCTCAATTGAATCCTTTAAAACAAATTCCCTCGTAGGCGTCTAGCATGGGTTGGTTTCAGCACCCTGGATAATGCCTATATTGCGTAACGCCCTACGACGAGCTGATTCCTGGCTCTCGCGGGAAATAAATAATCAAATTAATACGTTAAACCGTCACCTTTGATTATCATATGTATTAAAAACCCCATCTAACCGAAATGACAGAGCGTTTTGCGATTAATGAGTTCTTTTTGCGAAGTAATTAATTAAATAAACACATAAAAAAACGAGTTGTAGGAGCGCTCCGTTGATAAATCCTCTACTATAAAGCTGTTCGGGATTCCGGAGCCTCGGGAATATTCGGTCGCAGCCCGTGTGTCCTTCGCGTCCGGTCGGATGATGATGATGATGATGGTGATGGTGATGATGATGATGACGTGTCTCTTTCCAGCCGTCTCAAGGGCGGGAGTTTGAAGACAAGTATGTTTCCACGTTTCAGAGCTATAGCGTGTAGATCTTGGCTATTTTAGTTGCTTTAATCAGCAAGTAGCGCCTCACCTCATTGCCGTAGATGCAGATGTGGTGGGTCGTGGTTAGAGCTTTGAACACGACCACCCAGCTGGCATTAGTGGATCTTTCGAATAGTGTGTCAGCCATCTGGGGGATGTTCACGTTTGTCTCATTGGTGGTTGAGATCAGATCTGCACACAAAAAAACACACATTTACCACTACTGCACTATGCACCGAAATGTAGATGAAGGACTTTGAGAGCTTTATGATTATTGAACCAGCAGACAGATTCTCTAGGGGAAAATTCATATCCACAATTGCATTATGGAAGCAAGAAACAGCCCCACGGAGATAAACAACTCACTGTGCATTTTTCTTGCACGTAACAATATACTGCATGCAATGGAATGCATGAGAAAAAAAATTTAAGAAATGTTCTAGTCAGAGAGATTGAGGTAATTCAATATTTTATTTTTGAACAAAATCAAAGGAAATCAAATGTGTGTCATGAAAATCTAGTTTTCCAGATTCAGTAGAAATTGTACGTTTAGAAACTTACTGTATATGGAGTGTGAATGTAATCACACTTGTCAGGTCTAAATAAAGTCCCTTCCAGAAATCAACTACACACAAGATACAACTGTAAAATTAACTTCTTTCAGACACAATATCAGTTTCCAATCAAATGGGACCAAAGAAGCAGAACCGAAAAATGGATAAACACATGAAAACATGTCCAGGCTACATTTGACTCATTTTACATTTTAAGACATAAGATTTTTTTTTTGAGCATAAAGCAATGAGGCCATTATTCTCAATGGTGATTATCATCAGATTCTCAATACTGTAATTAAATGATTTTAAAAACTGAAATCAGCATTGGGAAATTTGGTGGAAAATGTGTTTTATTATCATGAAAACAATGCACAAAAATCTTAATAGTCTTAAAACAGGATTCATTTTCTGTAATCAAAATATATATTGTTTTCTTTATTTTGATTTGGAGTGCAGCATGTCCCTGAAATCTTCTTGATGGGCTTCACAACTGAGCTTGTCTTAAATACCATATAACATTGTGCTTAGGGTGCCAATATGTTAGTCATGGCGACTAGAGAACACACTGCAGTGGAGTTAAGAAGCCAAGAATAGTTCAGATTAAAACACACACTGAGATGCAGTGTGTCAACACTAGTGCAATATGTTGCTATGTAATGTCATAATATAAAGAAGTATGGCACAGCAGTTTCTGTGAGCAGGTGCAGCTCACTGGGATTATGGAATTGCTCAAGACGATTACAGGCAGTGTAAATACAGACACATTGCAAACACACACACACACACATGCACTGTCATTTGCTAGTCCACATTAATGTGAGCACATGACTAAACGGCTGCTTGGGTCTCATTTCTACTGTATATGATGCAATCATGCAACATCATACTTATCAATCCTGCCAAATATAATACAGAAAATGCATTTTACTGTTAATACTTAATATTACAACAACACTGACAGAAAAGCCTAACAACCTGCAACAATTAAAATGTAAAATGCCCATTAATTAACATTTTGTGAAGTGAAAATCTGCATATTTGTAAGAAACAAATCCATCAAGGCATTTTAACTCTAAACCGTCGCTTCTGCCCAAAATATGAGTCCATCTATAATCTATAATCCATAACAACAATTCCTCCAGTGAAAACGTCCATCCCCTGTTGTCCTCTCACATCAAAACTCACATCTGTTTTTAACTGTTTTCATTTGTAAACTGTGCTTGATCTGTGCATACTTCTCTCCTGATTCATACAAGACAACCTGTTCACCGAAGAAAGCTATATTATGGATAGAGGACTTTTATTTTAGCCAAAAGCAATGTTTGGAGGTTAAAACACCTTAACGGTGGATTTATTTCTTACAAACAGCTTTTCACTTCATAAGATGTTAATTGATGGACTGGAGTGATGTGGATTCCTTGTGGATTATTATGATGTTTTTATCAGCTGTTTGGACTTTCATTCTGACGGCACCCATTCACTGCAGATGATCCCTTGGTGAGCAAGTGATATAATGCTAAATTTATCCAAATCTGTTCTGATAAAGAAATAAACTAATTTAAATCTTGGGTGAGTCCATTCTCAGCCAATTTAAATTTTTGGGTGAACTACCGTATTCCTTTAAATTCAGTCTTTTTCATTTAAAGCAAATGCAGCCTGTCTGTCTTAGAATGAAGACCCTCTTGTGCAAATTGATAGCATTTCATCACGATGTCACTCACTCCTCCCCCTTCACCAATAATCTACTTCAGTTTCCATGACAACCTCACCAACACCCCTCATGCCTTCCAACTCAACAAACAAATGATTGAAGTAGTAAGACAAAAACTCATCAAACACATTTCCTTGTCATAAACACCTGACACTACTGAAGAAAAATTAGTTTGTTTCTGTGTATTGAACAGTGCATCTTCCCACAGGTGCTTAAACTGTGCCAAGACCGAATTGATTTCAGAAGAGCCTAAAGTGGGCTGTTATATCAGGAAACATCTTAAGCATCATGTATGATTCCCTGATGAATGGATTGCTAATATTCACACACACAAGGCTTTTGATTCCTCTGCTTGCATAGCAGTGTGCTCACCTTTGGCTTTGTAAATAATACATGCATGCTTTGGCTGATCGATTTATAATTCAGAAGGCCTTCTCCTGCAGGACACAGAGCTCGAGGCCGACATGAAGATGCTTTGTAGCCTCTCTGTCCTGTCTAAATGCAGTTGATTTCCTTCTGTCTTCTCAGCTCGAGACAAGCCACCCACATAAAGACACTTCCTAGTATGTTCTGTGCTGTCAATTTGCCTTCATTCAGCTTCACACACTAAGAATCTCCTTATATAAAATGCACCCTAAAAAGGCAGGTTTTCCATTTACAGAATTGCAACTGGTAGCAAACAACCTCACTGAGTACAAACCATGCATAAAACAGAGCGCTGTGCTAATTGCACGGTAAACTCAGCTTCATCATTGTACGCATTGAGCTGTGGTGCTGAACTGGACAGCGCCAGGTCTTAGGAACGAGGGTGCGTGCAAAATGTCTCACTTACACTCCAGGTGCTTCTTCTTGGGCGCCATCACCTCGTGCGTGGTGGCTTTGCAAACGGCACGAGCCACATCGGATCCGGTGAGCTGGTACTGCGCCGCGGCGATGCGATCCGTCAGAGTCTGTCCCGACATTTTCTCCCGGTAGCGTCGACAACCACCTCAAGAATCAACTTCAGGGGGAAGGACAGCCGAAATGCATATGATATTCGCCGACAAAAAAAGAGGCGGAATCCAAGGTGGCTCTCTAGACCTGACAATGTCAATTCCTCGTTTCGGTTTCCAACCGGAGCGGATGAATTTGCGTATTTAAAAGCACAAAATATATATTCTCAATTGAATCCTTTAAAACAAATTCCCTCGTAGGCGTCTAGCATGGGTTGGTTTCAGCACCCTGGATAATGCCTATATTGCGTAACGCCCTACGACGAGCTGATTCCTGGCTCTCGCGGGAAATAAATAATCAAATTAATACGTTAAACCGTCACCTTTGATTATCATATGTATTAAAAACCCCATCTAACCGAAATGACAGAGCGTTTTGCGATTAATGAGTTCTTTTTGCGAAGTAATTAATTAAATAAACATAAAAAAACGAGTTGTAGGAGCGCTCCGTTGATAAATCCTCTACTATAAAGCTGTTCGGGATTCCGGAGCCTCGGGAATATTCGGTCGCAGCCCGTGTGTCCTTCGCGTCCGGTCGGATGATGATGATGATGATGGTGATGGTGGTGGTGACGTGTCTCTTTCCAGCCGTCTCAAGGGCGGGAGTTTGAAGACAAGTATGTTTCCACGTTTCAGAGCTATAGCGTGTAGATCTTGGCTATTTTAGTTGCTTCTTTTTCTGGTAATGCAGGTTACGGTCCTGCCTCGTCGGTGGTCGTGGACCTGGTCAGGTGACGCATACCGGGCTCTTAAAGGGAAGCGGCCTCACGCTGGCACGCGCCTTTAAGGGGCCTGTGCGCGTTCACGGTTCATCAGTCTGCAGAGGTAGATTTTCTGTCACGAGCTTTCAGTGATATTGGGTGAATAGACGGCAGTCAAATGATCGTGTAATGTGTAGATGATCTTTAAGTTTGTCTCAGAATTGTATTACATTTTTGGACTTTTGTTGCTTTTTATGTGCTCTGTGAATAGGCTACGTACAAGCTAGGCTATATTTATCCTTGCGGTTATGGATGCGTATGTGCAATAGCATGATCCATTGCATGTCAAACTACTCTAAACATCAATAGACTGAAAGTGAAAACAGCAGCTTCATCATTCGACCACTAGGTGGGGGCAATTCAAAACTATTGATTTCTTTTGCTTAAGATTTTTTTTAACTTTTAATCTGCCACAACAAACAGTTTAGCCCTTATAAAGTTTGTCTTGTATACCTATTTACCAGCGTAACCATGTTTGTAAATTCTACCAGTGAATGCACTAATCTTTACCTTCTTCAGATTGTTCAGATATTTTTCTCTCACTATCATTCATATGTCTGCATCATGTGTCAGACGGCCAAGAGGAAAGGCATCATGCATTGTGGAGTTAATGCAGGTGAGGAGGCGGTCCCTATGATTATAAACAGAGTCTGCAGGCACAGCTGAAACATCACGCACTGTCTGTCAAATGCAGAACTTTGTGACTTGTAATACATGCTTTTAATGATGTGATATTATGTCAGTTAAGGAAATCCTTACATCAAAAGCCCAATTTAACTGGTACAACACAAGATTTACAGCATTTGATATAAATGTTATGGTCTTCTTCTAGATTTAAGATATAAAACATTTATGACAGTGTCCGCATGCTGTTCAAGACAATTCCAGATCATGAATGAATGTGATCATGATCATGAACGATCACTTTAAACGGTGAAGTTATAGTCATGACCCTACATGACAAATACGTTTTCTATTTTTGCCATTTCAGTACTGAAAAGTGGCATTCACTTTTCATCTGATCAACCCGTTTCCTCACTTTCTGCTGACACGGTTGCTTCAGAGGGTTGGCTGGGGTCGTGTGTCTCTTTACTCCTGTCCTTCAGTTCCTGAAATATTCTACTACAGTGCTTGATTGTTTGCTTTAGCTCCTGCAAGTCTCTTTGTACTCCCTCCAGGATGTCAAGCTTGGACAGTTTCCTGTCAATTGAGGCCAGATGTCCCTGATCGTTCTCAGTGATGCCTGAACCTTCAGAGTTGATTGGAGTCATGCTGCTGCATTTAGGCTCATTCATAGCCTCCTGCCACACCATCTCAAAATAAGAATCTATAAATGCCTCCAGCTCCTCAATGTTACTGTCACCCCATTGGTCAATTAGTTTCTGCAGGTTCTTTGATTGGATAAAATCCTTTAAGGCACTTTCTTTTGCAGTTTGAGATGTGTAAGGTGTATTCCTGTGGTAATATGGAAGGGATGGCCCCCAAAACCTTTCCCCCTGTGATTCGTTCCTGAATAATCGTTGCACATTCATTGGCTGTTCAGTTGTTGAAACATGGAATGCAGGCCCATCTGTCCTACTCACACCTATCCATGGTTCATTTGGGTGAAACCATTCGGAGGTGTTGAGCACCACTACTAGTCTTTGATGAATGTTTCTGGGTAATGAGGTCCTATTTGATAATCGGATACTCCTGCAGGCCACTGCTTGATTTTCAGTTGGTGAAAGGCTGGAGTCTGTGGTGGTCATTTTTGGATCACTGAATGTAGATGGGAGCAAATGTTCAGAGATCTCAATCATTTGATGCTCTCCTCGAATGTCAGTATCAACTGTTACGAAAAGAGTAATAGACACTTTAAACATCCAGTACCAGAATCAAGCAAAAATATAAACCTTTGCGCCTAATCAAGCAGTGTTGGGGGTAACGCATTACAAGTAAGGCAAGTTAGGTAATCAGATTACTTTCTTCCAAATAACTAGTAAAGTAATGCATTACTTTTTAATTTACAAGAAAGTCTTCTGAAAGCTGCACCCTCTTCTGTACAGACATGAATTTACATTTCCTTCAGAAGCTTGAGGGAAAAATGACAAGAGTGTAACTCAAAATTGCAAGATATAAACTTGGAATTGTGAGGGGGAAAAAGTCAGAATTGTGAGATATAGATTCGCAATTGCGAGTCATAAAGTCAGAATTGTGATAAATAAACTCGCAATTGTGACAAACAAAGTCTCAATTGTGAGATATAAACTTCTACTTGTGAGTTAAAATAGTGTGAACTGAGAGATTAAAAACTCAAAATTGTGAGATAATAAAGTACAAATTTTGAGATATAAACTGCATGGTGGAAACAAGCTTCCATAATAAAATGAGGAGAACTAATGGTAAAAATATAACAACTCACCATGATGGATGTCTGTAGAGATTCTAAGAGGTGTCTTTTGCATTTCCCCAATCTGTACCTTCCCACCAAACTTGAATTCGTCATTTACCAAAGGTCGTTGAATATTCCCTCGATTTTTTGCATTATTTAATATTTGTTCCAACACCATCTCCTCTATCTTCTGCATCAGTTCTGTGACCTGAGTGCCATTGTCTTTGATCTTATTGTTGAAAACCTGATATCTATTTCCACATTTTTCCACCAGCATCTGAAGTGCATCTCCTTCACTTTCAATATACTGCTCCACAGTGACATCACCGAGCCAGTCTCCATGTGTGAACAACACAACAGTGCTGCTCCACGCTTTCCCTCCCAGAGCACATAGATGGTCCTCTGCTGCTTTCAGTTTCCTTAGCGTAAATGATGAACTGGCATTGACAACCAGCAGGAGGATGCAGATCCTACTAGCTGAACCAGAAACCCAGTCATGGAGAAGTTGCCTTCTGAACTCTGCAATATATGGACACTCAGTTGTCCAGCCTGGTGTGTCCATGACCTCAACTTTTGTCTCATTGAGGATAACAGTACTTCTCATGAGGTTTTGGTTGTCAGCCTCTTGTCCATCATTACCCAAAATGCAATTTGCAGAAGATGTCTTACCAGAGTGTTTACCGCCCAGGAGAAATACTCTTACAACTGAGGGCAACTGTACTTTATCTGTAAAGAGAAAGAAAAAACGCTTACAGGAATAGTTCGTGAAAATTCTGTCATCATTTACTCACCCACATCTCGTTCCAAACTAGTAAGATTTTGGTTTATCTTCGAAATATATTTTGTATGAAATTGGAGTGGTTTCTGTCCCGCTATTGAAAGTCCATGTGACTAAAACTAAAAAAGTGTCATGAGCCTAATCCAGTGGTGCCCAACCCTGTTCCTGGAGATCTACCTACCTGCAGAGTTCAGTTCCAACCCTGCTTCAGCACACCTGCCTGTAATCATCAAGTGCTCCTGAAGATCTTAATTAGCTGGTTAAGCTGTGTTTGATCAGAGTTGGAGCTGAACTTTGCAGGAAGGTAGATCTCCAGGAACATGGTTGGGCACTGGCCTAGTCCATACGAATTGAGCAATTGAATCCAATTAATTTAAGTCCAAGATATGAACACTATAATGAACCAATTTAATTTAGACTTTATTTAATCCCATGGATTCGTTTTACAATGCCTTTATGATCTTTTTGGATCTTCAAAATTTTGGTTGCATAGACTTTTAGTGAAAGGACAGAAACCTCCCAGGTTTCATTAAAAATATCTTAATTTGTTTCAAAGATGAATGAAAGTCTTAAGGTTTGAAATGAGATGAGGGTTGATTCAGAATCAAAGTTAATTCAGAATCAAATTTTGTATCACAGTATAATTAATTAGATGATGCTGGAAGGTTTGTGACTTACTTTTAAAAGCTCTCAAGCTTTGTTTTCGTCTCAGCACATTTTCACGCCGGATCTTCGCACTGTCTTCCTCTGCTTGCTGTTTTCTCTTCATCTCTTTAAAAAGACTCTCATCTGTTTCCAAGTGGCTTCCTGCTGTCATCTCCTCTATTTTCTCAAGTAGCTCTGTGATCTGGAACTTATTCCCAAGGCTCTTGTTGTTTAGCACATGGTAGCGGTTTCCGCATCTCTCCACGAGCCATTGGAGGGTCTTACATTCGCTTTCAATGTACTGCTCTATGGTTGTATCTCCAAGCCAGTCCCCAAAGGTGAATAGCACTATAGAGTGATTCCAAACGTCCTTACTAATGAGCTCTATGTGCTCCTCAAGGGCTCTCCTGTAGATCTCTGTGAATGACCTGTCCACCCGTACCACCAAAAGGAAAGCGTGAGGACCAGGTGGACACCAGTACACACTCTTGACTATTTCCTCTTTGTCAAAAGCTGAAGAATCCTGGGTAAAGTAGTTCATCCACCAGCCAGGTGTGTCTACAACTGTTACCTGTCGTCCTGCCACTGTGAAAGTTTCGTTCATGCATTGTGTGGTCCGCTTGTTTGCTGTAAAGCTTAGGTCACTTCCTGCGGCTAGAATGCTGTTTCCTGTTGAGCTCTTCCCTGAGCCCTTTGCTCCAAGCAAGATGAGTCTTATATTTTGTTGATGAGATGAGTGCACTGAGGGGAGGAAGAAATAGAATGGTTGAGTTTTACAATAAAATGCATACAATAAAATATTACACTTTTGAAAATAAAGGTTCCAAAAGAGGGTGTTTACAGTTTTTGGTTCTCCAAAGAACCTTTAGCTGAACACTTCTTAAAAGAACCGTTTTTTTCTTAAGAACATTTAAAAAAACTAAAGAACCTTTTTTCACTATAAAGAACCTATTGTGGAACGGAAAGGTTCTATGGAGGTTAAAGGTTCTTCCATAATTGCCAGTAAAGAACAGTTGGTTTTTAAGAGTGTAATACTTTATTTTAAAACTCACCCTTCAGAGATCTCTGTTTCTGTATATTCATCAGTCTTTGATGAGCCTTAAGCTCCACTTCCCTCTTTCTGTCCTCTATCTCCTGTAAAGTCTTTACATCCATTTCAAAATGGCATCTTTCATTTTCTGCCAACATTTTGTCAATTTTCCCCATCAGTTCCATTACTTGGGTGGCATTGCATGTTTCCGGGGTATCAAAAACATGAAACCTGCCACTACACTTTTCCAGGAGCCACTGGAGGGGTTTACCTGATGCCTGAACATGATCCTCAAATGATTTATTTCCTGCATTTTTGCCCTTTGTGAACAGCACCATAGTGTGACTCCAAACTGCCCCAACGAGGAGCTCAAGATGCTCTTCTATGGCTCTCCTCCTCTTCTCTATGAACACAGAGTCTGTTTTCACCACAAGGAGAAAGATGTGAGGCCCTGGGTGACATATGGAGATGCTGTGTCTGATTTCCCTCCTGACCAGCTCTGGTGTGTCTTGTGCTGAGAAGTCACACCACCAACCTGGCGTATCCACCACTATCACACTTCTCCCTTGTACCTCAGCTTTTCTTTTCAGGCATGTGGTCCTTTCATGGAGGACGAACTCCTCTTGGTTTAAGATAGCATTTCCCACTAAGTTCTTTCCAGAATTTCGACCTCCAAGAAGGATGATCCGCAACTCGAACAGATGCTTCACATTCCCTTGATTAAAAGACAAGTGTGATACTGTATATTTTTAATAATATTTCAGATCAGAAGACATCAGAAGACTAGTAATGGCATCTTCCAAAATACATATGCAGTGTTTCTCTTTTCCTCAAGCAGTAGCAGATTAATAATTCAATAAAAGGACAATACTGTGAGACATAGTTAAAATATAACCTAAAATTACACATCTATATGTGCAAAGATTATACAGACCCAAATATGGCCTACAGCTGTAACTCACACTTCTGAATCACTGCTAAAAAAAAAGTTACACAAGGCACTTTAGTGTGAGAAAATGTAGCCTAAGGAATAAAAGAAAAGTCAGTAAAGTTTAAATCTCCCTCCTAGAACCATTAATTATATGAACATTAGGTTAATTCGGGATAATACATTTTTTTTCCAGTCATCTCAATGACAAAATGTGTCCCAGTTTACCTGAATTCACCCTAGCTTTTGTCTTTGGACATCCATCAAAAATAAATAAAAGGAAATTAAATAATATACCTTTTCCAAACGCTGTAATGTTTAATTTTTCAACAAACTCATCCTTATTACCTCTCTCTCTTTCCCTCAACAACAACAACCATTAATTATAGTTAACACTATAGCTTTTATCTTTAAGGATATGCGTCAGAATAAATATAACGAAATAAAATAACTTACTTTGATTCTGCGAAGTTCCTTTTAAGGCCATAATGGGTCATGAAGGTTTATTTTATGCATAGGAGCATTATTTTGGTTATGTTTCCAGTGGAAATAGACAAGACTGAGTGAATCATCGCTAGGTGTGTTTTAGAATGTGTAATGTCAGCCTATTCCATGGGTCCAAAGTTTATACTGTAATAAACCTGTGAAACACCAAAATGCCACTCCCTCATACACAGCAAAGCCATATACTTTTAAAGTTTTGCTTAGTTTGTGTTTATTCAGAACCCATTTATCTATTCCCCTTTAATATTTAAAAGGGCGTTGAAAAGGAAATATGAAATATATTGTAACGTCACTATTGCATTTATTATTGTTACTGTCAGGATATCAATGTGAATTTACTAATCAAACTGTGTTTTCATCTTTGTTGTCATTGTTACATTTTTGTCATTCTTTGTGATTGTTTCAGAGTTTGCAAACAGAGATTGATCACGGAGAGAATGGCAACGTTCATTAGCCAGTATAACAACAGTTGAAGCTTAAATCTGAATACCACAAATCAGCAAACCCTCCTCAAGTGAGTGACGAAATACAATACAAACAGATAACCTCACAGATAAGCAGCTTGATCATGTACCCCATGAGACAAAAGATAATTCAGCTGAGGGAAAACAACAAAACTCAGAAGTAATGAAGACAGGAGAGATTCCTGTGAAGAGGTCAGGAAAGGCAGCAAAGGAAGAAGTGACCAGAATCTTGAAAGGAGAAATATGGAACTTTTTCTTTGTCTGTGAAAGACACACTTTGACAAAGTGGACAGAATGGACACTGAAGGTGAGACAACATGCATGCAGTTGTGTAGACTGATGGTTTTGTTCTTTAAAAACATTTTTTCCCTCAAAGATACAATGAACTTTAATGGCCAATTGTCTGTAGTTATACATCTCATGAAACATGATTGGCTAGCTAGTCAGCTCCAAGGTTGGTCTATTAGGGAAGGGAGATTCTCATTTGCATTTGATTAGACAATAGCTAATCTGTAGTATATTTTAATTTCATGGGATCTTTTTGTGTTCATAAAAATGCTGGAGTTGTTGGTTGTACTTTTTTATATAACTTTAAACCATATTTCATATCATACTAGACACAAGTGTATTTTTTTATCTCATTTTCAACAGTAATAGAGTCTAATTGTACATAAATGTACATACGTGTCTTTTTTTGTTTTGTTTCTTATGTAACGGCAAACTACAAATAAAATAGGAATAATTATCACAGTTTTCTTGTTATCATTCCTAATACAATTTAAAATCTGTTCTTTAAAAACATTTTTTCCCTCAAAGATACAATGAACTTTAATGGCCAATTGTCTGTAGTTATACATCTCATGAAACATGATTGGCTAGCTAGTCAGCTCCAAGGTAGGTCTATTAGGGAAGGGAGATTCTCATTTGCATTTGATTAGACAATAGCTAATCTGTAGTATATTTTAATTTCATGGGATCTTTTTGTGTTCATAAAAATGCTGGAGTTGTTGGTCATGCGCCATTCCCGCTCTTCTTCGCGCCTGCAGCACACCGGAAATTGTCATCGCCTCATTTCTCCCTGGTGACTGTCACTTCCGTACGATCGTATTAAGCAACACGCCGTTGCGCTACACACTCACCTAGACACACTAAAGTCCAACCCGCGCTTAAAAACCGGATTAATCACACCGAAATGCATATCAAAACAGGTAAGAGGCGGCTTTAAGGTATATTTTGCTCGGTTTGGCTGGTTAATAGTGAAAGTGTTTTGTAATATGAAGTTGTTTGTGCTCGTGTAGGGCGGAATGAGACTTGTGAAACTTTTGATTCTCGATCTTTCTGATGTCACTAGCATCTTTCTTTGTTATCATTTAGATTTTTAATGATCTGAAATTATAAGCAATGGCTCTTATTTAATCCGACGTGTCGGGTTTGTTCTGCTGACCGGTGTAAAGGCGGTTGTTATGGGCGCTAAACATCCAAACACAAGCGGCCTGCTGTTAGCGTTAGCAATCTTAACACGCCAAAATCTCCTTTAAATGTCGTTAATGCTATTCTGACTCATATTTGACGATATAATAATGTCCTAGAATTACAAACACGTTTATTTTGGTCATTTAGACTATATAAAACGCGTGCCAGTATCTACGCTTTGTGTCGTTTCCAGGCTGGTGTAAACTGCGTGAATATAAGAAGTCACTGAAATACCCAAACTGTAATGAGATGTGTTATTAGTAAATGTTGTTTGAGTAGGAAATATTTTACAGATTCGTCTTAGTTTCTGTCGTTATGCCTCTCCGATTCTGCAAATGTGAATGAAGCGCCGACTAGAAATTTCCAGTGACATCTTGCTATGGCTCATTGACTCGAGACTCGTTGCTTTGCTTGGGGCGTTTGTATGCATGTGCATATATCTATCTACTAGGGATGCACCGATATGAAAATTTTGGCCGATACCGATAACCGATTATTCTTTATCCGGTAAACTGAAGTGCTCTTTTAACTTAACCAAACGCATTCTATATGAGATAAATCAGATATACATCAAATAAACACAATATTACAATGTACAATTGCACAAAAGGCTGCAAACGAACAGCGCGCATCTGAAGTGTCTCTGAAGGAAATAATGCATTATTTATCGGCTTTAAGATATCGGCCAAATTTTCTTATCAGGCCGATACCGATAACAGAAAAAATGAGCCGATATGGGCCGATACCGATATGGTGGCCGATATATCGTGCATCCCTACTATCTACTATATCTTTATTTAGTGGCTGGATAGGCAAAAATAATTATTAGATGATATTTAAAAAAACAACTCGCAGTGCAGCCTCAAAATAACAATTGTCATTGTAAATCTTTACCAATCTTTGACACTATCCTTCAAACCACTAGGTTTTAAATAATTTGTAACAAATTTTTCCCCCAAAACCATTGAAATATAATTAAATGTAGTATTGATAAATATATCTGTTATGCTGAATGCCAATGGAAGATTTATTTCACCAATTAAGTTTTACATTTTATTTTAAGTTAGGCCTATTTAAAATGGGCAAAGTTTTTATTCAGGAAATTCTATAATAGATGTTTTTAAAAATGTTTAACCAGGAATAATTATTTTTAATCAGATACTAAATGAAAAATCTTATTTAAAGGGGTCATATGATGCGATTTTAATTTTTTCCTTTCTCTTTGGAGTATATACAAGCTCTTGGTGCATAAAGAAGATCTGTAAAGTTGCAAAGACTAAAGTCTCAAATCCAAAGAGATTTTTTATAAAAGTTAAGAGTTAACCACGCCTACCTTAAAGGGCTCGTTCTAACACGCCCCCACATGTCTACATCACTATCTGGGAAAATTTGCATAACTCACTCTAGCTGCCGGCCTCCGCTCACTCTAGGCCGCCGTGTGTGACGCTGTGTTTCGTTCTGAAAGCGAAATGTAGCAGCCTAAGTGAGGTCTGTTTGTGTTCTGAGGAAGTGACAGATGCTCTGCTGTGATGAGATCTGGGAGAGGCAGTGAGAAAAAACAACTGCAAGGTGTGTATCTCCATAGCAACAAGCACAGTCTGGGACCTGGGGATGCACACGGCATCACAATGTGTCTTTGTAATAAGTGCCACCCAAAGGAGAATCGCTCGTGTGTCTGGCTCCAAAAGGACATGCACATATACCCTCTGTACACTAGGGTTGGGTACCGAACTCGGTACTTTTAAGGGTACCGTCCGAATTGCGTCGGTACTACAGAGTACCGATTAACGTTAAATCAATCGGTGCCAAATTTCGGTACCTGAGAACGCATCTGGACGCATACGCTACATAGAGAAAAGAGAGACCCTGTGACGTGATGTCCCCCCTGCAACTCGTTCAAACAACACACAGGGCAAGCCGAAATGTTCTGAAGTGTGGTTACATTTCTAGGGCCATATGGTTTCTGCGAAAACGCGGACGGGAGTAGGGCCCTATTGTTCAAAATGTTGAAATTGAGACTTTTGGACTTATTTTTTTTATACTGAAATAAATGTTTTTGTAATTACACAGAGTAAGGTACCGAAATTCAGGTACCGATACTGGTTCCGTACCGGTTAAAATGTGAAAGGTACCCAACCCTAAGTATAAGTCATTATAATCCGTAATTATGTCCCCACTGGATGCAACAAATGCCTCGTTTATAATGGGTTTGAATGTTTTTGTCTCGTCGCTCTGGCCGGGACAGGGCATCACAGTATGGTAGGGGCGTAACATTTCCGTCACATGCTTGAGGTATTCGGCCAATCACAACGCACTGGATAGCTGGCCAATCAGAGCACACATCGCTTTTCAGACCGATGAGCTTTGTAAAAATCGACGCGTTTCAGAAAAGCGAGGCATAGAGGAGAAACAATAATGTACAGTATGTGGAAAATAATGTGTTTTTTAAACTTTAAACCGCATAAACACATTTCATTACACCAAATACACAAATGTTCTTTTTAGCAACATCATATGACCCCTTTAACATTTATGATGTGGGTTGTTTTTCATAACTACTATGTGTTATAACTGTTGGTTTCTTTTAAAATACACTGATCTGGCCATGAAAATAGCCATGCATGCTGCTATGGCAATAAAATTAAATAAATATAAAGTCACTTTTGTAAATTGAATTTGATGCAAACACCAAAATGTGAATAAAGCAGCTGGGAGAAATCGTTAGAAGAGTTAATATGGCTGAGATTGCATTAGAAACTCAAGGTTTTGGACATTCTAACATGTTTCATAACAGTTTGCATGTTTTATCATTGAATAATTTCATCTGATTTTTTCATTAGGTACTTGGGAGTCAAGCAATGCAGTGTGCGAGTCCGACCCCTTGTGTGATCCAGCCGTCCTAGTGTCACCCCCTAAACCCGAACCGCAAATCCGAAACCGTCGCCTCTCCCCCGGCTCTGGCAGCTGCGGTGGGGGAGGAGGAGGCTGTTCCTCTGGGATGGATAAACGTCAAGCCTCACCGAGTAGCCTGGAAGGTTCTCTGAATGGGGTAGGTCACACCCAGACCTTCATGTCGAGAGAGCGTCGCGTCCCAAATAAATCAAGAAGCTTTCGGCGTGACGGCCCGAGACCAGGGCCACGTTCGGATGAGAGACACTCCAGAACCGGACAGAAAGAACGGTGGGTAGACAACAGCCTGTCTTTGCTCAAACCTCCACCTGCTTTCCCAGTGAAGGACAGTCCCGCCAAATTGCAGCCGGCCGTCAGCTACGCCTCCAAGGTGAAGGCAGGGGGAGGTTCTGCTGGGGCGGCCGAAGAGCCCCCTGGTATCGGGGTTTTGCTGCAGAACCAGTGGGGACTCAGCTTCATCAGCGATGGCCCGGAGGCAGATGTTCCCCAGAAGAAAACTCCGGATCTCCACCCAATTGCTGGAGAGGTTACTGTAAAACCGACCCATGCCTCTTCAGAGTCTCTGCCCGGACAGGTCACGAGAGGCTCAGAGAGTTCAGAGGAGCTGCTGCTTAGCTGTCGCCACCTGGAGGAAGCATTGGAGTATCACACACAAGGTAATGCGATACATTTAAGGTTGCAAAAGGCTTTCTCGTTTGTATTCCTTAACTCAGAGTAATTGTTTTTGATCCGCAGAATGGAAAGCAATATTATGGAGACAAAAACAAGGTTGGTGTTTGACTATTTTTATTCATCTCCATTAGGGCCACATGATATGTCAAAATTAAATCAGTATCTCGATATGGCTATTGTTAAATCACACCGACTGTGATTATTTAATTAAATATATATGCTACAGGCTTCAGAGTGGCTCTGCCTGTCAGCATCTCTGGCTCTGTTGAAAACGCCAGACTACATGCTGTTTGCATGCAAAAGAACACAGTTCTGAGTTTCGTTCTGAAACCTGGCAGAATATGGATCAATTTTCTGGCAACCTGTCAAAAAAAAACCTTGATGGTTTAACATTTGAAAATGAAGGAATTAATACATAAATGTTGGTATTGTAATTTTACAGTTATTATTAAATACTTCATTAAATACTAGATTTTACTTAAGGTTACAATGTTGTAGTGCATATCTTATTTTGTTTGATATTTAATTATGATCACAATAAAATCACAGTTTATTATTATTTTTTATTTAATCAAAATCACAATTTTTATCTTAAATTATTTTATTAATTTACTTTAAATATTACAATCCATTTCTTATTTTGTTTATTATTTATCACAATAAGATTGTGTCATTATTATTTTAGTCATTTTATAGAATTGGTCAAAAACCAATATTCAGAATATTCCCTATGAAAACTCAAGGGAAGATATAACTTGTAACAGTTGATTATTAAAAGAGGTTTGAGTTAGTTCTTGTAAAGAGTAAACAAACAAGTAAATAAATGTTTATTTATTTAGATATCTTATCTGGTAATCTAAGTCTAATCTAATAAGTAATCTGGTAAACGTTCCTGTATTTTTTAAACTAAATATCGCAATGTCAAGTCACCTTTGTTTATATAGCGCTTTTAACAATACAGATTGTGTCAGAGCAGCTTTACAGTATCAAATAGCAATGTCCGTTTTCTTCCAATATTATATAGCCCTACTATCCATAAAACAAGCAGAATGACTATTTTTAGATCATTTTCACTATTTTTACGGGCTTGCTTTGTTTTTCAGACCCTGCAAAGGTTGTTTGGTACAAGAATGCCCCGGAGTTGCCTGCCTAGCACACACTAACACATCTCCACAAACACACACACACACACACACACCCCGCACTCAGGTTCTCATCCCCTCAACGTTTCTGCCGAGACACTTTAGGACTTGTTCCCCTATGAAGATAGATGTCTTGGACTTCTCGGTTGCCTTACAACAGAGTCTGCCTCAGGCGCAGAGTCCCTCTGCATACCTCTGTCATTTTAATGGTGGGGAATCATCTCTTTTAAGGATAAAAAGCTGAAATTTTATTTCAGTGAACTGCAGTTTTACAGTTAAAAATCCCTTTTATTCTTCCCTTGTTCCTACTTGTGTGCAAGTGGTTAAATCAAGCACTTTCTGACCTGTAGTTGAACACATCATCCCTTTCTCTAAAGACAGCTCGTTTTTAGAACCAAATCCAGAATGTCTTCATCAGTCTTCCCTCCGGTGATAATCCCTTTCTTGCCACACAAATTGTTCTCATGAAGTTTACAGAGGTGCCATTGGCACATTATGGCAGCACCTTCAAATGTCTATTGGTCTTAATGCTGTTTTTAATATATATTTCACCCAGATTGAATGTCGGTCATAAATCCTAATAGGAATCCGTTGCCATGTATGACCAATTTTTTGTTTTTTTTAGAAACATGCAAATAATTGACACTGGAAGATGTTCTGAGATTTAATCGAACAGTGTTGCATAATAAAAATGAATAAACTTGTTAAAATATTTCATGATCTTTTGGTTTTTGTATAAATCTATAGGAAAATAAAAATGTGGATATTTAGTATTTCAGTAATTAATCTATTATCCATTTTCCAAATCACTTTTTCTATGTAGAGTCACAGGGTGTTTCAGAAACACACCTGAAAATCTGCTGTATTGAGTAATCTTGCTGATTTACCACCAGTACTTAATTTTAGAGCTGTCATGTTGTCAATCAGCCTAAAAACACAAAGTGCTGAAAATTCACTCACCTTCAGGCTATCCCCGGTGTAGAGGAGTTTGTTTCTTCATCAGAACAGATTGAGAAATTTTTAATTGCATCACTTGGTCAGCAGTGGGTCCTCTGCAATGAATGGGTGCCGTCAGAATGAGAGTCCAAATAGCTGATAAAAACATCACAATAATCCACACCACTCCAGTCTATCAATTTACGTCCGTCAAGATTTTTTATCAGCTGTTTGGACTCCCATTCTGATGGCACCCATTCATTGTATAGGATCAAATGGTGAGCAAGTGATGTAATGCTACATTTCTATAGATCTGTTCTCATGAAGAAACAAACTCCTCTACATCCTGGATGGCCAGAGAGTGAGTACATTGTTTTTAGGATATTTCAATTTTTGGATGAACTTCCTTTAGTGATGTATAATGTAATTGTGAGTTTAATACTGCTTTTATACAGCACTTCACCACATCATAAATAATCAATGATCAAATGATTTGAAGCTTTAGGTCAATAGGTCTTGTTTTATTCAGTGTTTTAACAAAAATATTAGACAATTCTCCTTTAACCGAGATATAAAAATACTTCAGTTCCCAATGTAAAAATGAATATTGCATGAGGATGAATAATGGGATCAATGAGTACAACTTGACTTTAGTGCAACTGAAATTCCTAAATAACCAGATCCAAACATCAGTCCCGCCATGTGACCTCCACTTCATCTGTTCTGTACCTAAAAACAAAATAGACAATTAATAAATGATCACGTCACAGCTAAACAAGAAAAAAACCTCTTCTCTTGGGTCTATATTTAATCTCAGCATGCAATGGAAAATCATTGGGCTAATGATGAAAATAGCATGGTTATCTGTGACACAAAGTCACATGTGCACAAAGCAAAACGTTTTATTAAAGGAAAAACAAAAATATTTATGAGGGTTTTGATGTGAGAGACAACAGGGAATAGAATTTTTCACTGGAGGAAGCGTTATTATGAATTATGGATCTTTTAAATTGTAATGTCTTTATAAAGGATGTGCTTATTTTCAAACACAGCTTTTCACTTCATAAGGCATTGATGGACTGGAGTCATGTGCATTACTTTATTGTGATGTTTTTATCAACTGTTTGGACTCATTCTGATGGCACCCATTCACTGCAGAGGATCCATTCATGGGCAAGTGATGTAATGCTAAATTTCTCCAAATCTGTTCTAATGTTTCTGATGGCTATTTGTTAAATTGCTTACCTTTGTGTAATCCAGGAGTCTGATAGCTCTGTGACGTGACCAGAGCGGAACATTTCCCATCCGGCCTGTGCGATCATTGCTCCATTGTCTATACAAAATCTACGATTTAACATGAAGAGATTAAAAACCACTGAATCTGAATGTCGTGAGTTATTTCAGCAGTGACCAACGAAAAGCCATTCATGTTTATTACCTCTCATCTGTGGCAAAAAGTCGAGCACCTCTCTCCTTACACATGACCCCCATCATCTCCTGCAGTCGCAGGTTACCTGCAAAAAAGCGTATGCTTAGATGCTGACAAAACTGCAATACAGAGACCCAGTCTTTTCTAAGAGACGAATGTAAACAAATGAGCATAAAAACACTTACAGCCGACTCCACCGACGATCAGAACCTCCTGAGAGCCGCAGTGAGCCATGGCTCTTTCTGTGATCTCCACCAGCATAGCGAACAGAGTCTCCTGTCAATCCCATTATTTTTAGTCACTTTTCATAATCATAAATTAATGTGTCTTATTGGAAGCATAGTGAGCACAGGTTCAAGTACATACTTGTAGGGAGAAACACAAATCCTCAGGCATACATTGACCTGTACTCAACAGTTTGTGAGCGGCATCCTGCATGTGAACATAATTATTGAAATTGAAAGAAGTGTAAACAGAATTTAAAGACATCTCCCAGTCATCCATCTCACCTCTATATAGGACAAAATCCCAGAATATGACACATCCATACCCTTCACTGTATACGGCAGATCTATATACTTGGTGCCCCTGAAGAATGAATGTGCATATTAACATCTATCAAACAAATGCTTTTACACAAATTAGGTATGTTAAAGTACATGGAAACTCACTTCTTTGCCATCTGTTCAATGTTGTAACCAGGACTGGGATCATTTGATATCTGTGAATGCAGGTGAAAATTGTAATCTTAAATTTACATACATTTTAGACAAATCATAGGTATATTTTCCAATCCTCCACAGAAAAAAATACAGAAACATACCAACTAAACATAAGGCTCTATAAATGAGTGATGTTGGGTTCTTGAACGAATCGTTCTTTTGAGCCGGTTCACAAATCGAACTGAATTGAACTTTAGTTCCGGGTTGATGATGCAGGACACACAGCCGAAGTAGCACGTCCAACTCAAAAAGAACCGAATGAGCCGGTTCAATCAACTGTCGAAGTTTGCCGAGGACTCAACAAGAAACGAATGAGCCGTGGCGAAGTTTGCCGAAGATTCTGATGAGTGAGTTGACAATACTGTGCAAGCCTGAGGAGCGTACTGGAAATATGCTTGTTAATTATGACTGTTATTAATTTACATTTTATTAAAACCTCAAAAAACCTTTCTGTCGAGTGATGTAAATAAATTTTACAATAGTTTATTGTGCATGCATATTATATTTAAAGTTGCTTAAGGGAGTTTATAAGACTGGTTTATTCATCCTTTATACTGTAGACCTGTAGAACATATTGATGCGTTTGTGCATCAATGTCTGTTATGTGAGCTGTGGATGTGAAACGTTTAGGAATCTTTTCCAAGTTGTAGGCTAGTCAATATTGGTCAGTCAGTCGTATCTGAGGATCCGTGAATGAAACTGTGACCACAAACACCATTAACTTAAGTGAATTATATGGCAATAATCAGCAATATGCTTTCACACAAATAACTTTATTTTTGAATGTTTCAATATGCGTTGACAACAATGACTTATTTTAATTTTTCATTGATACAACACTGAGTTGTTAGAAAAGAAATGCGTAGAGACGTTATTGCTTGATGAGGTCAGGAACCGATGAATCTGCTTTTTGAACCGGTTCAATGAGCTGAACTGTCCGAGAAGTACCGGTTCGCGGAAATGAATCGGACTTTGCATCACTACTATAAATGTACTACTTAATTTTCTTATTAACGTATTTTTAATTACTGACCTTGATGACCCTGGCGAACCGGTCAAGGCAGTTTCCAACAGCAATATCAATAGTTTCTCCAAATATTCTGTAACGGCGTTCAGAATATGCAATAACCTGTAGAAACAAAATAGAGAATTCATGTTTGTTAATGTTAAAAGAAATGTGAGAGTGTCAATGTAATTCAAGGATATTGATATGTCTGCTCGATGTAATTGTGAAAACAAATTAAGAAATCTTATCTAATCTTCACTTCTCAATTCTTACCTGAGTATTTCCGCCACTCACATACAGAACAGTGGGGTTTTGGGCATTGGTGAACAAACGGCCCATTTCTATGTGCCCAATACAGTGGTTTACCCCCAACAATGGCTTCCCCCACAACTGGGCAACTGTCCTGGCCACAATCGCCACTGTCACCAGAGGAGCCCCCATTCCAGGCCCTGTACAACAGGACATCTCTTATAAGCGGAGTAATGTGGAAAAATGCACAGTGTATCACAGGTAAGTAAGAAATATTATTCACCTTTAGTGTACGCCACACAGTCAATATCTGCAGCTTTCAGCCCTGCTTCATTTAGTGCCTCCTGGAGCACAGTGAGAATCACACTACGATGGTGCTTGGCCGTCTCACCAGGTAGGAACCCTGAGAAGATCACAAGAGAGAAATTTAAAAATAGTACTGCAGAAGCATGGTGGCAGTTTTTAAATAAAGATGACACAGTCCATTAGAGGTAACGATTGGTCTAATGATCTCACCTTGGCCAGGTGGGGTGATGTAAGTGCGCCTGGGGTTTGACAGAACTTCCCCATCTCTGATGATACCCACACCAATCTTATTAGCGCTGCCCTCAAATCCAATCACCACAGTCATGGTTTCTGCTGGGAGAATAAACACAAAATACTGGGACACTGTTACACAATGTCTACCATGTTTTCCTCAAAATCAATTTCTTTATGTCTTAATGTCAATACTGCAAAAGTGCGAGTGTGTTTTTAAAAGTTTTTTTTTTATTTTCTACATTCAATTTTACATTTAAATTTAAATCTGTTATGTCTGGCTGTTAGAGGTCTGCGACACATGCTGCTGGATAAAACTGATCATTAATAACATTAATAATTGTTGAATTGTCGGGATTGTCATGTTTTGGGTTAATTATAATAACTTGTATACTAATAATTATATTTTTGTTTTATCTTATCTTTATTTAGCACTGCTTCTCCACTCTTACCGCACACTCGCTGGTTGTAGGACCATAACAACAGCTAACATGGCTTTTACTAAATGCCTGGATGAAATTGATGGGAATGTTAGTGCTAACAATTTAAGAAATGTATATAAATATATTTTAAAGCTAATATTTTTCAATAATTTTATATACAAATGCATAATATATATATATATATACATATATATATATATATATATATATATAAAAACGTTTAGTCTTTAGTTTTAGTCAGGCAATAGCTCAGACATGCGCCTCATGCACATTGCAGCAAGCTTCGGCTTCCCCTCGAGCAGTTCATAGTTCTGCACAGATCGAGGTTTCATTATAAACTCAACTAACGATTAAAGTGTTAGGTAAGAAAGAGCTTTTTGTATATAATGAAATGCTAATTTATATTTAAAGAGTTCTCAGCGCGGTCAATATAAATGTGTCTATTATAAACGCAGAGCGCGCGAGCCATTTGTTCTTATTGTTTCATTCATTCAGGCCGCACTTTTGGCCAACGTTCAAACGTGGCTAATGTATATTCATTCCTTATTGCAGCATACTGCAAGCTCATGCATTTTGGTTTATGCAGTTCACGCATTTTATGTAAGTGATTTAATCACTTGTGTGCGAGCTATATAAGTTTAACAGCCTTTGTTTTGAGAGGTTTGCAGTGACCGATGCATTGAACACATTCCATTGCGCATGTCCTTTCTTGTAGGTGTTCGTGTGTGTGCTGTCAGTTTCTTACGTGTGTGTGGTCTTAAAAAAACTGTAAGCATGCCTAAAAGAGCCAAGAAGAACGAAGAAGCTGTCGAGGGGGAGACTGGCAATGGAGCTGGTACAGAGTTTTAATACGATATTTAAAAAAAAGTTTGCATCTTCACAAAGTGCATCAGATAACATGGAGTTTTCTATCACAGAACCTGCAAAGAAAGAGAAAAAGGGGAAGGAGCCAGAGTCCCCAATTCTGTATGAAGATCCTCCAGCTAAGATGACCGGTAAGGATGGTCGTGCGTCCAACATGAAGATCACCTCCTGGAATGTGGACGGTCTGCGCGCGTGGGTCAGAAAGAATGGCCTTGATGTGAGAATTCAACATACAAGACATTGATTGTGTTTTGCATGTACTGCATGGTCCTAGTTGTGCAGTCTAGCCAGTCTCTGTGTCTTTATTTAGTATTTTTGTGTGTCTATATCAGATTGGTAGAGGTATGGACACTTCAATTTCTTTGTTTTTTGTCTGTTTGCAGTGGGTGCGTAAGGAGGATCCAGATGTGCTGTGTCTGCAGGAGACTAAGTGTGCTGAGAAAGCCCTGCCATCTGAGGTCACTGACATGCCTGAGTATCCACACAAGTACTGGGCTGCATCAGAGGATAAGGAGGGTTACAGCGGAGTCGCCATGCTCTGCAAGACTGAACCGCTCAATGTCACCTATGGTATTGGTAAGTGTCTTTTTTTCCCCCATATTTATACGGATTTCAATATTGTATGACCCATGTGAATTGCATAATCTCCATCTATGCAACGGCTGTGTTTCACTTATAGTATGCATTTAAAAACACAATGCAAACAACAACCATGTTTCCAAATTTGTAATCAGAATTGTTTATAAATCTTTTGCCAGCAAAGTTGATTTAAGGTCTCCCTGCAGTTTGCAAACAAAATAAAAGCACTATGTTTGAACACAAAGAAATTAAGATGGCTATTTTAATTTGAGGTGTGTCCTACTATACTAAAATTACTATTATTAATAGAAGTAGTAGTAATAGGAGTATTTATATACTTGTTTTTATTTTACAGTACAATAGTTTTATTGCAAGGTCATATTTCTTAAGTTTTATAATTTTTAATTATAATATTAATGTTGTTAGTAGTAGTAGTATATACTTATATTTTACATTACAATAGTAGTATTGCAATAGTCATGTATTTCTTTATTGATTTCATTATGAAATCAATCTTTTAAATCTCATTCTGCCTCAATATAGGTAAAGAGGAACATGATAAAGAAGGTCGGGTTATCACTGCTGAGTTTCCATCTTTCTTCCTGGTCACGGCGTATGTGCCTAATGCCAGTCGTGGTTTGGTGCGACTCGACTACCGTAAGACCTGGGATGTGGATTTCCGGGCCTACCTGAGTGGCTTGGACCAGCGCAAGCCCCTGGTGCTGTGTGGAGATCTGAATGTGGCCCACCAAGAGATTGATCTCAAAAACCCCAAGGGTAACCGCAAGAACGCAGGCTTCACCCCTGAGGAACGGGAGGGCTTCACCCAACTTCTGGAGGCTGGTTTTACTGACAGTTTTCGAGAGCTGTATCGGGAACAAGCCAATGCCTACACCTTCTGGACCTACATGATGAATGCTCGAGCCAAAAACGTCGGCTGGCGTTTGGACTACTTTTTGCTGTCGTCCGCCTTGCTCCCAGGTCTGTGTGACAGCAAGATCCGAAACACAGCCATGGGAAGTGACCACTGCCCTATTACCTTGTATTTGGCAGTGTAGATCAGGTTTCTCAGGGCCCCAAGCTTTTCAGTTTCATTTACATCTGCACAGACACATAAGGATCTAGTCCTGTTAGTCCTAGAATAGTATTTCCTTTCTAAAAACCAAATACAGGCCCACATGCAGACACACATTGAAAGGACTCGTGGATAAATTGTTTTGCAATTTTGGTTCATTCTGCTGTTATTGGTCGCCTGAAATCAGATTTTGACACTAAAATATCACTAACAATCATAATTTCAAGCTCTTATCCCACTTTATATTTGCAATGTTTAAAAAAAAAAAACTCAGACTGTCTAAATGACAAACACTGCCAAACTTATCAGTGTTGATTATATCAAAATGTTTTGAAGCTTGTAAAAATCCTTGACCTGCAAGGATATATGATGTGTCTGATTTGTATGAAATTAAAGATCTTTGGATTTTGTCTTTGGTGCTATTTTAACCTCTGGATTTTACATTACTCTCGACTTAGTGAAGTTAGTGGTGGTTAAATGTTACATATGCCACTTAGTTTCAAAAGACCAATGCTTTTGCTTATGTGCAGTTTTTTTCCCCCCAGAGTGTGTGTCTGTAGCCATTTTTCCGATTTTGAAATAAAGTAGTTTATAAAAAAAGAATTAGTCTCTGGTCTTATTTTCATTTTGAAGTTACACCATATAACTCTAAGGAACGAACATGTTTTAAGTATAATACTTTTCTTCGGTTGTTACTGTACAAATGAAAAAGAAGCTGATTACAATGTATTTATGCATATATTAAACAGTCATGAGTCTATATTTTAAAAGAAGGTGAAAATAGTTTCGTTTGTAACAACACGTAGGCCTACAAATTTGATACTGTAGTCCAAACTGCTCCTAAGAGCTAAGAAGTGCGAAAATGGCGAAGACTCCTGAACGTCAATTACGTAACGTTCGCCAATGGCAGCCGGTGGTATGGTGGCTTATGAATATTAATAAGGACACGTGATCGAAACTCCCGAGAGGTCACTAAAGCAACGTTGGCTTGACGAAATTAAATATTCATGAGCTAAATCCACGGCCGCATCCTTCATAATAAAAGTCGCCTCAATTTGATCAATTTATAAAATATGAACATAAATCCATAATGTTTCTGGACCCCATGCGCCAGACCAGTCTAGATTAAACCACATTAACAGTAAGACGCAAACAAAACAACAGCGAAAGGAAATAATGGTTTGGGAGCTGGGTTTGGGAGATGGTCTCGCAAAACTAGTATAATGTGGTTTTGCACCACCAGAGGGAGAACTCGGATTACACTGTAGACCAGACTAAAGCGGATTAGACCGGAATCTGTGTCGTTCAGTCCAGTGTTTTGAAACGAACGAAATGGTCAGGTGGAAAGCGCATCGAAATTAAAAAGTATCCCGCCTGATAGCGGCTTTCATCTGAATTATGATACACAGCTGTTGAAAGTATTCATTTCGAGATTGTTTAAACTTGATTGAAGTTGTAAACCATGGAAGCGCTTTGGACCAAGAAAATCGAAGGTGAGTAATTTTTTTCCAGTCTGTTTTCCCATTTTCCTAAAAATGAAAAAAAAAAAACCCACAACAAATCAGCATGTTAAAGTGAAAGCAGTGTAATGAATTCAGTCATGTCCACGATTATCACGCAACTTCCTTTTAGATGAAAACGTAGGGTTTTAAATGCATTTGGATTCATTTAATTTCTAAGGATTTTCAAAACACAAAACAAGATATCCTAATATAAAGTCAAAGCTGATTAATAACATGCATGCATATGCTGCCTCTCATTGCATTTGTTTCCTATTTGTCTTGTTTTCATATCAGACCCTCTTTCATTGATGAGTTTCATCATTCCACCTTTGAGGTTACTGTGTGCAGCCATGTGGCAGGTGACTGAACAGAGACAGGTGAAGCACTATGAGATGCTGGAGGAGTTTGTAACCATGGTGACAGAGAGTGTGCCAGAGCTTCTGAATTACAATCAAAGAACCCAGCTGATACTTGGATTAAGAGCCAGGGTAACAAACCACCATGAAAAAGTTTGGGCTTTCAAAGAGAGCATTGGTTACAGTACTGTATCTCTTATTTTTCACAGCGTCTTCTAGAGTTGTGTCGTGGTAAACGTCAGGTCAACCTGGAAGACATTCAGCCTTACCTGGATCGAATCTATGCTCCTCGAGTCAAATCATGCTTAGAACCCCATTTGGAGGTTGTTGAAACATCACACTTGCACTTAAATTAAAATTTATAGATGTTTTTAATAGACTTTATACATTACAGGTGGTTCATGAAGACATGGAGGAATCTGAGGCCTGTTTCTTAGACCTCATTCGGACCCTTAGTAGCAACCCTGAAGAGAGAGAGCATTTCTTTCAGGTTACAAACACATAAACATGCTCACAACACTTGGCTTTGTGTTTTTGTTTCTTTGCCATGAAATGAATTATCCCCCCCTCCCCCAAACCTGTGTAATGAACAGAACATTTTCCAAGAGGAATATGGCCCCAAGTTTGACAAAAACTTAAAGACACTTATGGAAGCCTTCCTCTTGCAGTTTGATCGGATGATGTCAGTCCCAGACCTTTCACAGGTACATCAATAAACATAAAATGTAAAAAGAACTGAACACGATTACTGTATTATTTCTGTTACAGTTGGTCTGGTTTTGTTCCTCAGACGGTCTCTTGGCTCAGGACCTGCCCGTCTCTTCTGGAGGAATGTCTTCATTCAGTTTTTGTCCCAAAGCAGATAAAGACCCTGCTTAAACATCACAGAGCTAATGGAAGTCTTCGGGACAATGGTATAAGTTTTTACATTAAATTATGCCATATACACGTGAAAGGATATATCAGATGCTTCTATGTTGTGTAAATACAAGATGCAGTTTTGACTCTCTCATTTATTTGCATCTGTGTTTGTGAAGGTGTGAGCCAGATGGCTTATGCAATCAGAATGACAAAAGAACAGCTTCACAAACAAAACCTGAATTACAAAGGGATAGTATCACTAAGGATAACCATTTGGGAAGTCTGAACGCAATAGTTCACCCAAAAATGAAAAGTTGTTTAAAATGTGCTCGCTCTCAGGCCATTCAGGATAAAGATGAGTTTGTTTCTTCATTGGAACAGATTTGTAGAAATGTAACATCTCTGCAGTAAATGGGTGCCATCAGATTGAGTGTTCAAACAGCTGATAAAAACATCACAATAACCTACTAGTAATCAAAGCAATTAATGTCTTGTGAAGTGAAAATCTACATGCTTATAAGTAACAAATCCATTATTATGCTGATTTCAACTTTAAACTGTTGCATCTGGCCAAAATACCAGACTGTAATCTGTAATAACACTTTCTAGCTGTCATCATATAACCACTTAACCACAACTTAACTACTCTTCAGCAAAATGGTAATCACAAAAACTTTAAATATGCAACATAAGTGAACATTACAAAATGCAAATAATATGGCAAAAATTTACATGTAATTAACATTTTCATAATGAATCTAGCAGCAAATAACATTATGCTACACAAAACACCTTCACTTAATTACTTTCTCCACAAGCACCCGACAAGTGTTTGTAAGGATGATCTTTTATTTGTCTTTTTGTCTTTCTCCATTGTAGAGTCTCTTCACTCTGCTCATAACAGCTGTACATTTTCATCTCAGTCTCTCCCTCCGCTGGTTCGAGTCGTCATTTCCAGCGATCACACAGAATCCGGCGACCCGTCTGAATCAGGGGCCGATGTAGATGGTCAAGACAAAGATGATTGCCACACTTCTAAAACCTTGTCTGATCCTGATACGTCCTGCTGGGTGGCTAAAAAGAGAAAATTTAAAGTAGAGACAGAGGAGAGAGAGGATGAAGAGGAGGAGGATGATCAGAATTGGCCAATCACAGGTGCCGGATATAGAGAAAAGAAGAACATTGACAGCTTTCTTGGTGAAGAGCTGAATCAGACACAAACCAAAAAACACTCTAAAAAGTCCTCTAAAAAGAAAAGAGACGACAGCGCAGACGTGTCCAGAGAGTTCACATTTATCAATCATTTGGGTGCATACACAGGTCAGTTCTTCGAAATGATTCAAAATATTTATTTTGGTGAATTACTTTAATGTAAGCAACCAAGCAGATTTAAACTCTTTTCTGCTTTATTTACTCAGAAGAGTCTTCCTACCAGACCTCTGACGCTTCAAAAGTCCCTTGGTCAGAGGAAGAAACATTCAGCCTCATTGACATATGGGGGAAAGACAGCGTCCAACGGAGTCTAAAAGACTGCGCCCGCAATCGACACATATTCAACCTCATCTCGAAGAAGATGTTCGAGAAAGGCTTTACCAGAACTGCAGAGCAGTGTCACACCAGGATAAAACGCTTGAAAATGAGCTTTCGACAGTGCCATGAAAACATGTGAGTTCATTTATAAATGCAATTGCAGTCAACATGAAATAGACTTTCATAATGAATATTTTTGGTTTTATCGTTATTACTGTGAAAGTCATTTAATGTTGACTTTAAAGAAAAACTTTTAGGACCAAATAACTTTCTGTATAGTTAAAAAAGGATCCATCTTTTTACACAAGACATTTACTAAGTTTAAAAGGTAAATTAGTAAGATTGTTTTTTTAAAGAAATTAAAAATTGTATTCAGCAACGATGCCTTAAATGGTCAAAAAACGACAGTTAGGACTAAAAAAATAATGTTACATTTTAAAAATAAAATGCTGTTCTTTTGAACTTTCTATTCTTAAAAAAATATTTAAAAAATGTATCAGTTTCCACTAAAAATATTAAGCAGCACAACTATTTTCAACACTGATAATAAGAAATGTTTCTTGAGGAGCAAATCAGCATATTATACTGATTTCTGAAGGATCATGTGACACTGAAGACTAGAGTAATGATCACAGGCATTTTTAAAAATAAATTAAATTAGAAATTGTTTCATAATATTACTTTTTAAACTATATTTTCATATAGTTAAACATTTGAACAGAAGGGTATATGAATCTTTGAAACTGATTTTTTTTGTTGTTGTTGATAAAACTGTTTTTTTTCTTCCTATGATTGCAAGTGAAATGAACGTGTGTTTTTTGGCAGTATGAAAGGAGAGAAACTGGAATGGAAGTTCTATAATGTGCTGGAGAAAATTCTGTGCTGTAAAGAATCTACAGACCAGGAAGACACTGTTACTGATGTCAGCATTCCAGAAGAGTCCTCGGGACAGCAGGCAGAAGATTACACTGATTGGGATGTTCTTGGTCATGTCGGACTAGAGGGTACTCAGAATTTTTGGACATATGCTATGAACTATTTAAGTTCTAAGTTCTAATCTAATTAAGTATTTTAATATGTTGTTAACCAAATTTTCATTTGCACCCTCTCAAGACACCAGGAATATCCCATGGACAGACCAGGAAACGCAAACCCTCATCAGGATCTGGGGAGAGGACAAAACCCAGCGAGAGTTGAGAGGGGTTCTCCAGAATGGACACATCTTTGCCATGATCTCAAAAAAGATGGCTGCTCACGGCTACATCCGAACAGCAGAGCAGTGTCAGAGTCGAGTCAAAAGACTGAAGCTGTGCTTCAAACAGTCTTACGAGAGTAAACAGTGAGCGCTGTTCAACATCATTGTCAAAAAAACCCCCATCTGACATGAGAAACTAGTGAATATAATTCAATGCAGTTGTTTTATTTTAAATAACTGAAAGTGCTGTTCTTGATTCTTTTTGCAGCATTGAAGGCAAAGAGCCAGTTGAATTTAAATTCTATAAACAGATGGAGAGAATTATGGCTAATGAAGAACCATGCTCATCACAGATCAAAGAGGAGGAGTCAATGGACATTGAATTTCAGGTGTACAAGTACAAGGAAATAGGTTTGTTCCTGTCATCTTTGTAAATATTGTATTGTGTAAGCCTACTGTTCAAAAGTTTGGGGTCAGTATGATTTTTTGAAAGTAATTATTTTAATACGTAAGGATGCATTAAATCAAAAGTGACAGTAATTAAATTTACAATGTTACCAAAGATGTCAAATAAATGCTGTTCTTTTGGACTTTCTATTAATCAAAAATCCTGAAAAACAGTCATATTTTCTACTACACAAAGTAGTAAGCAGCACAACCGTTTTTAGCACTGCTAATAATAAGAAATGTTTCTTGAGCAGCAAATCAGCATATAAGAATGATTTCTGAAGGATCGTGTGACACTGAAGACTGGAGTAATGATGCTGAAAATTCAGCTTTGCATCACAGGAATAAATTACATCTTAAAATATATTACAATAGAAAATAGTTATTTTAAATTGTAATAATATTTCACAGTTTTTACTGATTTTGATCAAAAACGCTTCTTTCAAAAAAATTTTTTTAAATCTTACCGACCCCAAATCATTTTAAATGACACATAAAGAGCACACGCTGAATAAATTGATCTTCTAGCCATTTCGTTTATCATGAATGGGGATTCATACATTTTTAAGTGTCTAATACTTTTTGGGGTCACTGTGTCATGTCCGCCTGTCATCACCCAACATAGAAACAGCAATGAACTGCATGGACGACAGAAAGAAGGTCGCCTGGTCCGATGCCGAGACACTGATTCTCCTCCAGTTATGGGGCAATGAACAAGTCCAGCAGAACCTTCAACGTTGCCCTCACAATGGCCACATCTACTCAGAGATCTCTGAGAAACTGAATGCCCATGGATACCTGCGCTCCGCTGAGCAATGCCACACCAGAATCAAACGACTCAAAATCAGCTACAGGCAGTACAGGGACAGCATGAGGTCAGTGAAGATATTCCAAAGGGGTTTATGTTATACAGCTTAATAAAAAAAAAAAAAAAAAAAGTGAAGTGACATGTGGCCAAGTATGGTGACCCATACTCAGAATTAGTGCTCTGCATTTACCCATCCAAAGTGCACACACACAGCAGTGAACACACACAGACCATGAACACACACCCAGAGCAGTGGGCAGCCATTTATGCTGCGGCGCCCGGGGAGCAGTTGGGGGTTCGGTGCCTTGCTCAAGGGCACCTCAGTCATGGTATTGAAGGTGGGAGAGAGCGCTGTACATTCACTCCCCCCACCTACAATTCCTGCCGGTACGAGACTCGAACCCACAACCTTTGGGTTATGAGTCCGACTCTCTAACCATTAGGCCACGACTTCCCCCTGAGTGCCATCACATTAGCACATTATTTATAAATATGGCCTAAGCACTAAATAGAATTTCAGTGTGTTTTTTCTGTGCAGTTCACCTGAAGCTGAACGTGTAGAATTCAAGTTCTATGATCTGATGGAAGACATTTTTCAAAGGAATGTGTCTTCTAAAGGGTCAGGAGATAACGAATCCAACGAAGGCATCAAATCAGGTACTTTTATTAAACATCTAGTTATAGTGTGCAAGATCTGAAATGTGTATTCTTTACTTTACTAACCTGCAGGCCATCCAAGATGTTGATGAGTATGTTTATTGGAACAGATTTGGAGAAATGTAGCATTCCCTCACTTGCTCACCAATGGATCCTCTGCAGTGAATGGGTGCCGTCAGAATGAGAGTCCAAACAGCTCATATAAACATCACAATAATCCACAAGTAATCCACACCACTCCAGTCCATCAGTTAATGCCGTGTGAAGTGAAAAGCTGTGTGTTTGTAAGAAACAACTCCATGGAGTGGTGTGGATTACTTGTGGATTATTGTGATGTTTTTATCAGCTGTTTGGACTCTCATTCTGACGGCACCCATTCACTGCAGAGGGTCCATTGCTAAGCAAGTGATGGAATGCTAAATTTCTCCAAATCTGTTTTAATTTTATATCATAGTACATGAAATAAGGGTTATATATTACAGTATATTTGTTTTTTGCCAAAAATTCAGCCCAAAATGATTCTATAAATTTTAGTAATGCCTGTTTTTGATACACCAGTAAAAATAAAGTCTTTCCTTCTGTCAGAATCTCAGGACACCTGCAACAGTGTAGACCAGACAACATCCTGGTCAGACTCTGAAACTGTAGCTCTAATAGATGTTTGGGCAGAAAATGAGGCGCAGGAAGCCCTGAGAGGATCCGTCCATAACATCCACGTGTTTACTGATATAGCAGAGAAACTGAACAATCAGGCATTCTTCAAAACACCAGAGCAATGCAGATGGAAGATCAAGAACCTGACAAAGAATTTCCGCCAGTGTTATGAAAGGAAAAAGTGAGTTTATTTTTGCATGTTGACACTGGCTTTAACTTTTCATCCACTTTGTTTAATAATTTCCTCTATATTGTTCTCATCTAGATGTGGCATAGAGAAAGTAGATTGCAAGTACTATGATAAACTGGAGCAGGTTCTGGGTGATGAGGCCTTTTCCATGGATGTCTATGATGAAGATGATCAAGATGCAGGTTTGTGACGTTCAGGGTGGATCTCACAGGTCATTCATTTCACCCCAAAATAACACATTAGAAATATTTATTTTTTTCAATTTACAACAATTTACAACTTTTAGACATTTTACTTCAGACTTTCTTATCATTACAGTTACTGATCATCATTACTGTATTCAGTGTTTTTGTTTTCATCCATTTGTTCTCCCTCAGAATACCAGCAGGCAGCCATGGTAGCCGTATCTGAGTCCGGCAGGAAGATGACCTGGTCAGACCGGGAGACGCAGGCCCTGCTGGACATCTGGGGTGATGACCGTGTGCAGCACAGCCTCATGTCCTGCCCGAAAAACAGGCACATATACAGATATATTTCAAAGAGAATGATGACACTGGGTTTCAACCGAACAGGCGTGCAGTGCCATTCTCGTGTGAAGAGACTCAAGTCCCAGTTTTACTATGATGGGTGAGTGAGAACCAAACTCAGCAGGCTTTAGTACTGGTTACTTGTTAAAGATTATTGCATTGATGACTAGTTCTTAAATGTTATGTTCAGAATGCAATAATTGTGTACTGCACAGCATACACTACAGGTGAAAATTTTGGAATAATTCAGATTTAAGACATAAAAGACTTCATTTATTTGAATAAAAATACAGTAATATTTTGGAATATTATTGCAATTTTACTAACTGTTTCCTATATTAATATATTTTAAAATCGAATTTAATCGTGATGGCAAAGCTGAATTTTCTACATAATTACTCCTGTCTTTAGTGTCATATGATCCTTCAGAATCATTCTAATATGCTGCTGAAGAAATATTTCTTATCAGCTGTGTTGCATAATATTTTTGTGGAAATCATGACACTTTTTTTGTAGAATCCTGTAAAGAATGTAAAATTTAAAACAATAGCATTTGTTTGAAATATAATTTTTTTGTAACATAAAAGTCTTAAGTCGTGGCCTAATGGTTAGAGAGTCGTAACCCAAAGGTTGCAGTCTTGAGTCTCGTACCGGCAGGGATTGTAGGTGGGGGGAGTGAGTGTACAGCGCTCTCTCCCACCTTCAATACCATGACTGAGGTGCCCTTGAGCAAGGCACCGAACCACCAACTGCTCCCCGGGCGCTGCAGCATAAATGGCTGCCCACTGCTCCGGGTGTGTGTTCACTGCTGTGTGTGTGTGTTCACTGCTGTGTGTGTGCACTTTGGATGGGTAAATGCAGAGCACTAATTCTGAGTATGGGTCACCATACTTGGCCACATGTCATGTCACGTCACTTAATTTGTCCTTGCTGAATATAAGTATTTTTCTTTTTTTCTATCTTACCCCAAACCTTTGACTATTATTTTAATTTGTTATATTTCACAATATTACTTTTTTTTAAATGTATTTTTAATTAAATGCAGCCTCAGTGAGCATATTCAACATGTTTCAAAACATTAAAATGTGATGTATATGTATAATATGTAATATAGAATGGTAGCATGCCATTATGAGCATAAATGTATTTAGAATTCTGTTTCCACTTTTTAATGTGTTTTTCAGCAAGGAGGAGTGTAAATTCTATGATCAGCTGGAACGGATTATTTTAAAGGACAGAACATCTGAAGGCCAGGACATCAGTGAACTGGAATCCATAACGGATTCTGATTCAGGTATCAATCTCAATTTCAATTACTTAGTTTAAAGGTAGAAATACCTTTATAATTTAGATTAGTTCTTCATGATTTGAAAATGCTTGAATATAATTTGTAAAGTTTTACAGTTGATGCATTTGTACTTGTGAAATGTGTTTGCATGCCCAGACTCTCTTGCGCTCTCCAAACCTCTCACCTCGGACGGGCCGAAGCTGGCATGGAGTGACAGTGAGACACACACTCTTATATCCATCTGGGGGAGCGATGCCATCCAGGAGAGGCTGAAAGGCTGCGTCAAACGCAAACCTGTATTTCAGCAGATCGCACTGGTCATGGCTGAGAAGGGCTACAGCAGAACAGACGAACAGTGTCGCTCCAGGATCAAAAGACTGAAGGCCAGTTACCGCCAGTGCCTTGACAATTACAGGTAGATACAACAACATTGACCTCAAAAGTGGAGTATTTAAATCTTAAAATTAAATATATTTTGTCATCACAAACCATAGAAATGAAGGGGAGCAGGTGGAGTGGAAGTTCTTCAAACAGCTAAATAAAATATTTGAGAAATACCCTCTTGATGACGCCGAAACCACCACGGCTCAGGAGCTAGAGGCAGTTGGGAGAAAAAACCCGAACAGGTCTGCAAAAGCACAGAGCTCAGTTGAATCTGAACTGTGAAAATGTTTCTCATTTCCGATTGTAAAAGTGTAATTTCCACTAAAAAGTACAGCGAAAATAATGTGCACATATGATGGGGGCATCAAAATACAAATGGAGATTAAGGAGATTTTATTATAACAGAAAATGTACAGACTTGTCAAATGTTAATGCAAATTTACTAGTAAATATGTGTTTGAAGAAAAAAAAAACACTTGTTGGTAATCAGCCATATTTTGCTACTACACTTTTTCAGTCTGACTACACAACACTAGTCTGGAGGGGCGAGAACCATATTCTCCCTGATGTCTGGGCTGAGGAATATACACCAGATCTGACTGAGGTACTTTCTGTCATGTGGACTGTGGAGGATGGTGACACACACAAACCGTTAATCAGCTGAATTCCAAGCATGAACTTGTCGCTGAAAAATCCAACACTTCCACTACCTAGCAACAGAAATACAGAACCTTATTTGTGCAGGTTCTCTGTGCACAAAATACAGCACACTGGCACTGTATTATGCTCTTCTGTACATCTGAAAGATATTTGCCTAATGGTTCTGTTCTCATGTGGTCTCAGTTGATCATGTTTTTACAGGGTAAATTTTAACACTGAACTTAAATTTGTCTCCGCTGCTTGGCAGCTTGTGAGTGGGATGGATTTGCGTAGTAAGATGAGAACTGAAGTCAGTGGTCTACTGAACAATACAAGGTCCTTACAACCTCAAACTGACTCTAGTAACTGGAAATAGAAGAACCAAGTCTGAACTTGTAGCAAAGCTCTTTCATTGTAACAAAAAATCATTTTAGCACATAATAGAAAAACTGGAGGGAATTTAGTCGATCTTTTTCTTCCTAGTGCAGAAAAAAATAATCTTCCAGAAAATGGATTTATATTGTATATTTGTATCATAAAAAGAAACACATTTGTGCTACATGGGGAAAAACACTGAAAATAATTTCCATTTTGTACAAAAGCATTAACTTTTAAAGTATATTTGCTAGATTTAACTAAATTTAATACATACATTATACAAATGTAAGTTACTGTTACACAGGATGATGCCAAAGCTCACTGCTTAAATCTCAATCTCTTTTTAAGAGTATCCAATTTGTATTGGCATGAGCCAAATAACGGATGAATTTTACATCCAGGAAGAATTGGTACAGGAATTTTGTGCACAAAAACATACAGCATTATTCAGTGATGGTGGAAAAGTGGACAGTATTGATGTTACAGTGAGTTTATCCAATATGCTTCTAGATTTTTAAAGTGGACAACCAATAAAATTAGTTTTTTTTTAGTGGTTTAAATCTCACATTGCTTTTGTCCTTAGGCATTTTACTGTGTAATAAACAGATTATTTATTGGTTTCTTTGTTGAAATGACTTGTCCAGCATGATTGAGATATCACAATGACTATGACAACAAGCCTTCTGGATTGAAGAACTCAGAAGAACTTAAGGAGTAGTTCATCCAAAAATGAAACTTGGCTGAAAATGTACTCACCCTCAGACCATCCACGATGTATATGTAGTGTTTTTTTCATTGGAACCAGTTTGGAGAAATTTAGCATTACATCACTTGATCACCAATGGATCCTCTGCAGTGAATCAGTGTTGTCAGAATGAGAGTTCAAACAGCTGATAAAAACATCACAATAATCCACACCACTCTAGCCCTTCAATTAATGTCTTGTGAAGCAAAAAGCTGTGTAACAAACAATTTCATCAAGAACTTTTCAACTTCAAACTGGAGTGGTCATGGTGTGGATTACTTGCGGATTATTATGATGTTTTTATCAGCTGTTTGGACTCTCATTCTGATAGCACCCATTCACTGCAGAGGATCCATTGGTGAGCAAATTTCTCTAAATCTGTTCCAAATTTCTACAATATCAACATCATGGATGGCCTGAGGGTAAATTTTCAGCAAACTTTCAATTTCTGGTGAACTATTCCTTTAAATACCACAAACTATGTAAAGTATGAATTTATAAAGTATTTCTGTGTGCAGTTTCAATTATGAGTTGCATAAAGCATGGTTTGGAAAACAAAATTATATTACCTTTTAAAGTAATGACTAGTTAATCATGAGTCAGCAGATCATTGTTAAGCCGCAAGATCCCTACATTCAATTAAGGGCTTTTGTGTTCTGGTTTCATGCGGCTACGTGTTTGGTCGTAGCTCCTTCTACGATTTCCTCGTTCACCCAAGTGAGTTCTCTCATGTTTCTTAAGAGGCCCAGCAAACTTGAAGCTCTTCCCGCAATGAGAGCACTGCCACGGCCGCTCGCCCGTGTGGCTGAGCATGTGGTTCTTCAGGTGAGACGAGTGCTTGTATGTCTTCCCGCACCTTTCACAGGTGAACGGCCTCTCGCCCGTGTGCACACGCTCGTGTCTCTTCATGTTCCCAATCTGAGAGAATGCTTTTCCGCAGATCTTACAGCGGAATGGACGTTCTCCAGTGTGTATGCGCAGGTGGCACCTCAGCATCTCAGGCCCCGCAAACGTCTTGTTACAAAGGGTGCACGGGATCTTGATCCGCGGTCTCTCATGGTTGCGCTGGTGTTTTTTCAAGTCGAACATGTAGACGAAGGACTTGCCGCAGATGGAGCACAGATGCTGGCGCTCACCTGCATGATAACCTTTGTGTCTTCGAAGGAGGCTGGCGTAGATGAAGCTCTTCCCGCATTGATTACACTGATACGAGCGCTCCATGGCATGGTAGCGGACGTGAATGGACAGCTTAAATGCCGTTGGGAAACTCTTGTCGCAGTGAGGACACTGGTGTAGGTTCTCCGAGGTGTGGCATTCGCGGTGAATCTTCAAGTATGAGCCTTGAGAGAAGCTTTTGCCACAGATGGTGCACTTGTACGGTTTCTCACCAGTGTGCACACGGATGTGCTTGATGAGGTCTGCTTTCTTGCGAAAGGTCTTGACACACTGTATGCATTTGAAAGGTCTGGCGAGCGAGTGCGTTTTGATGTGATTCGTCAAGAAGCTGAGGCACCTGAAGCTTTTTCCGCAGTCTGAACACTGGAACGGCCGCTCGCCCGTGTGAGTACGCATGTGATTCCTCAGCAGGCATTCGAAGCGGAACTCTTTGTGACACTCGGGACAGCTGTGTCTTTTCTCCTCCTGCATTGTCTGGGACTCAGAAGGAGTGGCCGCTACCTTTTTGGAAACTGCGGCTCGAGGCGGACTGCTCTTTCTGTGGATGATAGACTTCACAGACGGTGGTCTTTCTATGACAGGAACGTAGACGGTCTCCTCCCTCACAATTTCAACAGGAGTTGGAGGCAAAACTGGTAGAGAGATGCCCTTTCCAGTTAATTCTGAGATCCACTGCTCTAAACTGACTTGCCTCACACCAGACGTTTCCACTATCTCTGCTTGCTCTAGAAACTGTAGTTGAGTCGCCTCCTCTCCCTCGTTCTCAAACTCTGACACCACCACGGTGGAGCCGTCTGTGGTCAGGTAGATCTGCTGGACTTCACAGACGCCAGAGTCTTTCTCTTCACAAAGTACCTCTTCTTGTTGTAAGCCTTCCTCTGCTTCTTCAGTGGCAGCTATTGCTGTGAAATCCTCGCTATCCGCTAAAGGCTCAGCCTCTTCTGTGTAACTCTGAGAAGGGCTCATTATGGCGATGGCCGCATGATCGGATTCTGTTTGTGATTGGTTCTCTGTGCCTTCTGATTCAATGATAATTGTCTCTTGTGCAATGGAGGTGGGGGGCAAAGTTTCCTCACGTTCAATGGTAATGGTAGGTGAGACAGTTTCTTGTGCGATTGGATGAGGCAAACAAACTACTTCAGCTGTAGAAGGAATGGACACTGTACAGACCAAAAGAGAAAAAAACCCTTAGAAAAATACTTGGATGTCTTAACATATTATAGTTGACTAAAACCATATCATAAGGTCACATTTCACCACAAAATAATAAATATTAGAAATTACAATTAGCCTTACTGTCTTAAAATAATGCCTCAATGCAAAAAAAAAAAAAAATCCTCAAGGGTCCTAACAAATAATCTTTTTTATTGATAAATAAATGTATATTTAAAAAAACACAATCATCAAATTAAGCTTATTTTCAGAATAAGGTGTTTTTTTTCTTCAATTTTAGAGCGAAACATGACGCAGATATGTTTTAAAAGTGTCATATGAATTAAATATAAATTAAATGTCTCACTGTGTTTTAGTTATTCAACAGATGCAAACAAATATGGTTCAGTAGCAACAGTAAAGCTCACTTTCACTGATAACTCTTTGAGATTGCTCATTGTTTCTTGCGTGCAGTCTTTTGGTTTTGAAATGCTGGAGAACATCCTTGATCTCAGCTGGATCTGAGAGTGGCTGCACAATCTCCTCCATCATCGAGAGACCGCCGCAAAGCCGCGATGCTGTCTGAGAAAGTCGACATCAGATTTCAAATCAGATTTACCTTTCAGTTTAAAATGTTTGGTTTATTATTGTAGATGGACCATTTTCTTCAATCTTTCATCAAGGACACACCTCTTTCAGGTTGGGCACCGGCAGCAGATCTTCCACTCGAGACAGGAACTCCCATGCAAGGCTCTGTAATACTGCATCAAATCCGGATCCATATTCTACAGGGAAGACATGCTGAAGACAAAGAGGCAGGGGTGAAACATGGAAAAACATTTTCATGCTTGCTTTATTCATTCACCTCACAGAAATGTGAAGAGGAAAGATGCACTAAAAGACAAGAAAGAGGTGAACAAATCTAACCTGGATGAAATTCATTTTCTTTTCTGCATCCTCTAAAATGTTGTGCACCATTCTGATAAATTTGTTATTGATGATCTCACTTTCCACATCTTTACACTGGAACAAATTGAAAGCAAAAAAACAAGACACTGATAACTTGCTAAAACAGAATTTCTGTATATGGTTAGTGCAATTACAAAAGCAACATTAATTACTTTATGTGTGAGATTTCGAAGAGAATCCAGATGAGCTTGAATGATCCACAGATCTGGCATTTGATCTTTTAGACAAAGCTCCAAAATCACCTAAAAGAAAAAAATCCCATGTTACTTGTCTCAGACTGTACAATATTTTTAAAAAAGTATGTTAAATATTTAGCTGAATTATGACTACCTTTTTCCGCAAGTGAAAGATCAGTTTATTAACCAGACTTAGACTCATGATGTCTGGCACGGTCTCGGTCACCAGCACCACAAATTGCTCCAGCTTCCCGTACTGTGTCACATTACGACGCTGAACCACCTGCCATAGAAATGCTGACATCAGCCGAAGAGGTGGCACAACCAGCCGCAGTGCAGAGAGAGGGAGAGCTTGGGGGAAATAAAGACAGTGCAGATAAATATCAGAGTATAATATCAATAGATCTTAATAATTCTGATAGTAATGACAAGTCTGATAAATTTGAAGTTATTATGATGCATTTAATTGTTGTTTGATTTAATAATCAAATTCTTGTTTTAAAGAATTGAATTTGAATGCATTTACATCAATTTATGTGTAACAATTTTTTTAACAACACTTGAAGAAATCAGGCTTATAGTTGTGTTAATTCTAAGCAAGTTAATCTGTAACAGGTGGGGTACAACATCTACATGGCTCAATAATAATAATATAGTACAGTAAAGAGACAGTCTTTATAGTACAGTAAATATAACTAACTACTCTTAAATATTAATCACAAAGCAAATTAAATCTTGTTTTAATGAATAATGTCAATAGAGCTTGAATCTAACTAGATTATAAATGTATTATGTCATTATTCATCATGGACACTTTTTTACAAATATTCTTCAACAATAATACAGTTCGAATAATGTTAAAGAACAAAATTGTGTTTTTTTGTTTGTTTTTTACCGGGCCGCTCTTAAAAAAATAATAAAACCAAATGTGTTCCGAGTTGTGTGGTGTGTATGAGTAACTTTAATAGGCTTGGTTGTGCTAGCTTCACTCTCTTAGCATTTAGCTCACAAGCTAAATAAAACTCACCCGCCTCGCGACTCTCTACGTTAAGGATTTCCATTATTTAAGGTTCGAATAAATCGATTTTTGTCTTTTAATCAAACTCTGAACGCCTCGTGACACAGAATTAAACCATAATAGCATTAAACGCACTGGCGAACGACTGTCATGAAGTTGACCGAAGCAACGAACAACAACGCTGAACTGGGATACCGGAAGTAGCCGGAAGGAGGTCTTTATTCCGCGCTTTTTTAAGATGTTTGACCGTGCACGACACCGCATCAGGTCTGGCGGAGAACGGGTGCGCTGTCACCTGTTGTTAAACCAAATGTGCCAATTTATATCTTTGCAAGAGATTAAAGTGTTCATGGCATTAAGTAAAGTACAACTTTGTCCACAAGGAATTGGCTCAAGTGTAAGTACTATCAAACAGTGTAACAGCAAATACACATTAGTAGAAAGCAGAAGACATTGGGTACATATTTCCGATTTACTGATAACATAACTGACAGAATTTCAAAGGAGTCATAAGTAACTTAAGATACAGTACGTACAGTTACAATGAAACTGTAATCAATCACAATATTGCATCTCTTCTCTATTCTCTTCTAATTACTGTTCTTTTCTTTTGCTTTTCCCAGAGCCCATCACTGCTTTTAACTGACAGATGTTATTTCTGAGAAGCACCTCCATTCATAAACACATTAAGTAGAGGGGGAGACAATAAAGGGTTCCATGGAACGAGGGAATGATGTGATGAAGGAGACGAATGGTGCTCCAGAAAAGGGGGGTCACACTTCCCAAGCTGTTTCAAATGTCTGCTAAGGGACATACTGCTCTCTTATCGGTTTATAAATATGGATTTTCACTATTAAGGGGGCGTACTGATTGTAACTTCTGTGAGTGTGTGTGTTTGCAAAAGGCAAAGTCTGGCTGGAGTGTGACAAAGTGCATAAGATAAATAGAAATGCAAATGATTATTTTGGCACATTTATTACATTTATTATGGGGGATTTTTTTTTAATTTGTGCTATAAGTTGTCAAGGCAGGAGGTTAGAGAATTTATACTGTGTCTTGATGATGTTTCGTCATCTTACCTGAGTATTGAGGCCTAACTTTGTTTTTTGCTGTTTTACATGGCTTGGATGAACTGGAGTACATGGACCACAGCAAGAGAAAAAGTGAAGGTGTGTCAAACGTCATTCTTCCTTTTTATGTGCTTAAATGCATCAAATGTACATTATGCCTGCATATGACTATTTCTTACAAATATTTTTAGAATTAAAAATAAATTAATTGTTATGTACTAAAATATTTTTGGACCTGATAATGAGGGAAAAGCAGCCATCAAGTCAGCATACATGTAAACTCTTACTGATTGTAACTTCTGTGAGTGTGTGTGTTTGCAAAAGGCAAAGTCTGGCTGGAGTGTGACAAAGTGCATAAGATAAATAGAAATGCAAATGATTATTTTGGCACATTTATTACATTTATTATGGGGGATTTTTTTTTAATTTGTGCTATAAGTTGTCAAGGCAGGAGGTTAGAGAATTTATACTGTGTCTTGATGATGTTTCGTCATCTTACCTGAGTATTGAGGCCTAACTTTGTTTTTTGCTGTTTTACATGGCTTGGATGAACTGGAGTACATGGACCACAGCAAGAGAAAAAGTGAAGGTGTGTCAAACGTCATTCTTCCTTTTTATGTGCTTAAATGCATCAAATGTACATTATGCCTGCATATGACTATTTCTTACAAATATTTTTAGAATTAAAAATAAATAAATTGTTATGTACTAAAATATTTTTGGACCTGATAATGAGGGAAAAGCAGCCATCAAGTCAGCATACATGTAAACTCCTTCAATGCTGTTTAAAAGTTTTATATGTTTTAATACCAGTGAATGTGCCAATGAAGTCAAAGCAAATTGAACATACACGTCATTCAATCCTGTTTAAAGACCTACAAAGTGTGTCCTTGAATATGCACCAACACACATAACATGAATGAGTAATTCTAAAAATCTATAAGATTTAATCTAAAAAACGAATCAATACCAATGTTGTAAAGACATTAGATTATTAAAGGCCTATAAAGGCCACATATCGATCAGAACAGACATTTATGATCCTGAACCGGTGGCTCCTGCACCAGTAGAGGGAGATCAGGGCGGTGTGGGTTAACAGCATCATAGCCATATAATCACCGACCCCCCCCCTTCATATCGTCACAGATGCACTGTAGTCGGACGGCCATTGCAGCAGCATCAAGAGAGTGTAAGAAATGTCGCAAATAAACATTGGAGAGAGGGCAGAGAATCTGCAGGCGAAGATAAGCGTGCCATGCGTTCATCCAAAGACGATTTATGGTGAAACGAGGGTGTGAATAGGCCCTGGTGGGTTGATGACTGGCCGTAAAACACAGGCGGGAGAGATGAGGAAGGACGAAACAAAGGGAGGAGTAAAAGAGAGAGAGTGAAATGGTGGTAGATAAAGCGCAAGACGGGGCCATGAGCTCTGCACCGCCTTACGACTCGCTACCAGCTCGGCCAAGCCCCTGCCGTGCAAAAGAGTGGGAAAAAGAGCTGCATGGTGCTCTAAGACTGTCGTCCCCACTTCGACCGGCTCTAACTTCCACTTCCCGACGGTCTTCAGCGCTCCCTGGATATCTGCTCTCACCCTCCCGAGAATACGCTGACCAACAGCAACGTCTTTCGTTATCACTGTGCTCAGAGGCCTCGCTGGCGCCCCCTGTGCCTGCAGTGGATGCTGCTCCACCATGCTGCCGGGCAGTGGGAGTCATGCCCTTGCTGCGCCTTGCGCTCCTGATTTTCAGCTTCCTTTTTTGGGCAGCAGGCCTTGCGATCTTCACCTTAGGGGTCTGGGCGCAGGCTTCGCTGTCCGACTACATGCTACTCTCGGCGAACCGCTACCCAAACGCGCCCATCATCTTGTTAGGCACAGGTGCTGCTGTGACCACTTGGGGCTTTTTGGGATGTTTGGGAGTAGCTGCCAAACTTCCCTACCTTCTGCGGGCATACGGTTTCTTCCAGTTGGCCACACTCATTGGTGGACTAGCGGTGGGTCTCTCGGGGCTCTTTTACAGGGAGGATATTGCCGAAGGTTTCCGTAGTGGGCTTAAGAAAGCTGTGTTGGTCTATGGAGAAGATGAGGGCCGCGCAGATGCACTGGACAGCCTGCAGAGGGTGCTTGAGTGCTGTGGCGCTGAGGGTTGGCGCGATTGGCTCATATCTGATTGGGCTATTCAAGATACTGTATACTCCACAGGAGGTTTGGGGAATGATTCTTCCACTGTGTCGTTGCCAGACAGTTGCTGTATAAAACGCAAAGGCTGTCGCAATAGGCTGTTGCCAGAGAGTGTATTCAGCGACATTGAGCTCGCCGGGATTCATGCTCACGGTTGTTTCCGCAAAGTCTTCAGCTTGGTAAATGACAACGTCTTTCATATTGCAGCAACAGTCCTGGGCCTTGCTTTCACCCAGGTGGCAGGTATAGCCCTCGCATGTCTGCTTGCCAATCGTCTTTCGCCCAGACTGCGAAGACAAGCACGTTGAAATAAAAATCACCATGAATTTGCCTCATCTAGGCTTTCATATACTTACTGCAGTTTCTTGACTTCAGATCAGTTTTTGTGGAAGAGACCAGTGAACATTTTTTGGACAAATGCAACAATTAACACTGCAAGTGTGTCATAAACATTAGATTGAATGTTTAAGATAGAGTAAAAAATGTGCATTATCTTATATGTAATTAAATTTTGCATGACTCTGAATGACTTGTGTTTTTGTCCAATAGTCCATTTAGCTTCCACTACTGCCTGAAATGTTATGTATAAAAGGTTAGAAATTGTCTATGTAGTGTGTCTCATATGTATTCTGTAACTTTTTTCTATTAATGGCCCATTAGAGATGTTACACTGATTGTGGAGTGCAATTGCTCTTGAATGCTTTACCGGCAGGTAATTGTAATTGTACATTGATTATATAAATATTGTTTTGCTGTCAAATGATTAATCGCATCCAAAATAAAAGTTTTTGTTTACATGATATACTGTATGTGTGTGTACAGTGTATATTTATTTTATATATGTAAACACACACACATACTGTATATATTTTGAAAATATTTACATGTATATATTTATATAATTTATATTATATATTAATATATTTAATATATAAACGTAACATATTTTTAAAATAAATATAGACATGCATGTGTGTGTATTTATATATATACATAATAAATATACACAGTACACACACATATATTATGTAAACAAAAACTTTTATTTTGGATGCGATTAATCGTTTGACAGCACTAAAATATTGTCAATTAAAAGAAATAAAAAAATATATATATATGTCTTGTTCTTAAAAATAAACATAAAATATGAACAATATTAAATTAATTACATGTATATATTTATATAATTTATATTATATATTAATATATTTAATATATAAACGTAACATATTTTTAAAATAAATATAGACATGCATGTGTGTGTATTTATATATATACATAATAAATATACACAGTACACACACATATATTATGTAAACAAAAACTTTTATTTTGGATGCGATTAATTGCGATTAATCGTTTGACAGCACTAAAATATTGTCAATTAAAAGAAATAAAAAAAATATATATATATGTCTTGTTCTTAAAAATAAACATAAAATATTAACAATATTAAATTAATTTCTAATACAGAATACATGACCAAGTTCACAATTTTATTGTGCTTTTTAAAATGGATAGACACTTAGTTTTGGCTCCCGAAAGGTAGCTGACAAAACCTCAATCTGCGATCTCAAACAAGTTTATTTATGATAGTCTGTATTTCTTTATCACAACCCCTGCTGCAATTACAAACAAGTGATAAATGATTGGGATCTGGGACAGTCAGTGCTGCCTCTTTAATGGCCTGCCACGTAGTGGATTGAAATTTATTTAAATTTTAACCTGCAAACAACTATGATTAGATCCTTCAGACTACTCTTGCTGTAAAAGGTATTACTGCAGATGGTGCATGGTAATAAGAAGACATAGATAGATAGATAGATAGATAGATAGATAGATAGATAGATTCTACAGTAAAAACCTGTTAAATGGTTAATGGTAAGTTTCCTACTATATAAGGTGAAAAACTGTATTGGACATTACATGAAATTTTATGGTCGTATACCGTTTTTGGAAGTGGAAAAAGAATGCATAATTTACAGTGAATAACCATAAATTGACATTCTCTGCGTTACATTTCTAATTTGATGCTTTTTGGTTGTTGAAATAACTGTCACGGTTGTTTCCGCAAAGTCTTCAGCTTGGTAAATGACAACGTCTTTCATATTGCAGCAACAGTCCTGGGCCTTGCTTTCACCCAGGTGGCAGGTATAGCCCTCGCATGTCTGCTTGCCAATCGTCTTTCGCCCAGACTGCGAAGACAAGCACGTTGAAATAAAAATCACCATGAATTTGCCTCATCTAGGCTTTCATATACTTACTGCAGTTTCTTGACTTCAGATCAGTTTTTGTGGAAGAGACCAGTGAACATTTTTTGGACAAATGCAACAATTAACACTGCAAGTGTGTCATAAACATTAGATTGAATGTTTAAGATAGAGTAAAAAATGTGCATTATCTTATATGTAATTAAATTTTTGCATGACTCTGAATGACTTGTGTTTTTGTCCAATAGTCCATTTAGCTTCCACTACTGCCTGAAATGTTATGTATAAAAGGTTAGAAATTGTCTATGTAGTGTGTCTCATATGTATTCTGTAACTTTTTTCTATTAATGGCCCATTAGAGATGTTACACTGATTGTGGAGTGCAATTGCTCTTGAATGCTTTACCGGCAGGTAATTGTAATTGTACATTGATTATATAAATATTGTTTTGCTGTCAAATGATTAATCGCATCCAAAATAAAAGTTTTTGTTTACATGATATACTGTATGTGTGTGTACAGTGTATATTTATTTTATATATGTAAACACACACACATACTGTATATATTTTGAAAATATTTACATGTATATATTTATATAATTTATATTATATATTAATATATTTAATATATAAACGTAACATATTTTTAAAATAAATATAGACATGCATGTGTGTGTATTTATATATATACATAATAAATATACACAGTACACACACATATATTATGTAAACAAAAACTTTTATTTTGGATGCGATTAATCGTTTGACAGCACTAAAATATTGTCAATTAAAAGAAATAAAAAAATATATATATATGTCTTGTTCTTAAAAATAAACATAAAATATTAACAATATTAAATTAATTTCTAATACAGAATACATGACCAAGTTCACAATTTTATTGTGCTTTTTAAAATGGATAGACACTTAGTTTTGGCTCCCGAAAGGTAGCTGACAAAACCTCAATCTGCGATCTCAAACAAGTTTATTTATGATAGTCTGTATTTCTTTATCACAACCCCTGCTGCAATTACAAACAAGTGATAAATGATTGGGATCTGGGACAGTCAGTGCTGCCTCTTTAATGGCCTGCCACGTAGTGGATTGAAATTTATTTAAATTTTAACCTGCAAACAACTATGATTAGATCCTTCAGACTACTCTTGCTGTAAAAGGTATTACTGCAGATGGGGCATGGTAATAAGAAGACATAGATAGATAGATAGATAGATAGATAGATAGATAGATAGATAGATAGATAGATAGATAGATAGATAGATAGATTCTACAGTAAAAACCTGTTAAATGGTTAATGGTAAGTTTCCTACTATATAAGGTGAAAAACTGTATTGGACATTACATGAAATTTTATGGTCGTATACCGTTTTTGGAAGTGGAAAAAGAATGCATAATTTACAGTGAATAACCATAAATTGACATTCTCTGCGTTACATTTCTAATTTGATGCTTTTTGGTTGTTGAAATAACTGTTTATTCTTAGTTTTTTCTTATCAGTTTTGTACATTAGGGTTGTATGTTACATCTAATGTTGTTAAATTAATGTTTATTGCATTATTTTAGTTTCATGTGTGTTACCATGATGGTGTTTAGTGTTTGTGTGAATGACACTGTGCAGCTTCAACATATGTTAATATTTAAAAGCTGCTTGTGATGGGCTTTGGTTAATTTACATTTACATTTAATCATTTAGCAGATGCTTTTATCCAAAGTGACTTACAAATGAGGACAATAGAAGCATTCAAAACTGGACTTTCTCATCACCATCTGCTTTTGGTAGTTCTCAGTGTATTACAAAGGTACAAAACAGATTTCAGTACTTCAATATAGGTTGGTATATTAACATTATATCAGTTAATGAAATTACGGTATTTAAAAATAAATTTAAGTTAAAACCATTAAAACCTAAAATGTTGCTACTGTATTTTTTACAAAATTCAGGCAACCACAGCTGCTGGTTTTTTTTTTTTTACAGAATTTCAGTGATAGACCACTGCAAAGACTAAAGTTCAACAACGTTGCATTGAAAAAACTCCCGCTGGATTCGTCACTAGAACTGGCTCACAGACCGTGACAGGAGCGTGTTTTTACCGTGTTCAGCCGCAGTTGCTGCTCAAGTCAACCTTCGTCGCGATATCCGAGCCAGTGTACTGACGATTTGTGCTACCTGCTCAGATTGTGCTACCTCCCATTAAAAAGATAGGTAGCACAAATCGATAGCGAAAAATGTTACCTATCAGATTGTGCTACCAGCATCTTATTCATGTGTCCATACCTACCCCTACCCTAAACCTACCCGTCCATACCCTTACCCTAAACTTACCCTTAAAACAATGCAAATATATTTTTGGTAGCACAATCTGATAGGTAGCATGTTTCGTCGGTACACCGGCTCTCGCTTTACTGGGACTGAACGTGGACGATGTTTTACGTGACCCGCACAAGGCTGAATATCTGAGTGGCTCTCGGGTGATTACAGGCTCCGAGCCCGCTGCGCACTGCTATTGCGTACACCAGTTTGGCCAGTTCACCGGGCAGCTGGGTGACGGTGCTGTGTGTTATTTGGGGGAGGTGGAGGCCGGTGCTGAGCATAGTTCTGACCCAAACAATAGAAGCCCCTGTGGTCGGTGGGAAATTCAGGTTAAAGGCGCTGGACTGACGCCTTACTCTTACTTTGGTTTCACTGCATTAGGCTAAGTGTTAATGTAATTTAATTATACATTTCAGTACTGAGTAATATTAATTAACTTCTTACTATATGGTTAGAGTTATAATGAGTGAATAAATGGTTTGTTAAAAATAAGAAATGTATTATGTATAAACATATTACATAGAAATACAATTTTTATTTAAAATATATAATTAAATATCTATACTTTTAGCCATCACTAATGCTTTAAAAAGTTTTAATATTTATTTATATTTACATGTAAGTAGGTATAGGCCTATAATATTTTGTGTAAACAAAACGTATATTTTCAGAAGACAAAAATACTAAATAACATTGTAAAGATTGTGCCATTGTTAAATGCATCTCACTCTATTTACTAAATATCTGATTCACTGATTATCATATACTTTTCTTGCAGTATTAAAAAAAATAAGCTTTTGTTGATACAAAGCACTCCATTTCACTCTCTCTTTTCAGAGTAATTCTTAACAACAAGACGTATGTGCTGTATGTGGATTTTACAATCTTAACAATAGCTAGATTGTGGTCTAACTCAAGTGGATCTTTCTTTCACTATGAATAATGAGCCTAAATCCACTCTTAACTCATAACAATAGATGTATTCACATACCTTGAAATCTGTTGAACACAAAAGAAGATATTTTCAAGAATGTAACCAAACAGTTGCTGGTTTCCACCATTCTTCAAAATATAATTTTTTTGTGCTCCACAGAAAAAAAAGAAACTCATACATGTTTGGAATCACTTGAGGGTGAGCAAATTATAAATTTTCATTTTTTAGTGAACTATCCTCTTAAATCCCATAATGACACACGCAGTTGTCAAACAGAAGGAAAATAAAGCTTGTTAAAAACACACACACACACACACCAAACAACAATGGGTAAAAATGTCCATGTGCTTTGTTTTAAAAAAACAATTAGGCTTCAGTATCTCTGTACTGTAGGCAATCTGATGGACGTAAAGTGCTCTGCTCCAGCATTCGAGAGTTCCTGTGCAGTGAGGCCATGTTTGCACTGGGAATTCCCACAACACAAGCAGGATCGCTGGTGACCTCTGACCTTTATGTCCAGAGCAATGCATTCTACAGTGGCAATCCCAGACCAGAGAGGTGCTTTGTGGTTCTCAGAATAGCACTCATCAGGTTGAGCACTTCTATTTATATCTACCCTCAGAAACACATAGAAATGCATTTCTCGCATTACTTTTTCATAATGCCAAGTTTTAAAAGTTAAAATCCTGAAGTTTGCTAAACAAGAAAACTATTTACTGACTTTTGCTGTCTTAAAACTGGGTTTTAGTGTTAAAGCTCATCAGCAAATGTTGTAGAGAAGTTGTTTATTGCAGGTCCATGCTAAGATGTGATAGATCTCTCATGATGCCTTTTTTAGATGTAACCCATGTCCAAGCTTGTCCAAGTATCTTAGAGTATGCAAAACAAAGTCTGAAGACCTAAATACTGTCATCTACCAGTCAACTATAACCCTAAAAACAATTAAGGGCTAAATGATGAGATCTACTGAAATCGGTCCTCACTTTTATTTTAGACTTACAAATCCCTGGCGAGAGAACAGAAGAGCCCGTAGTGGCTCGCATATCTAGGCCATAGAACCTGACGAATGTTAGGGGCGTGGACCAACCCTCAGCATTGCAGATGTCCTGCATAGACACACCTGCTAGAAAGGCCTTGGAGGCTGCCACACCTCTAGTAGAGTGAGCCTTGACCCCCAATGGCGAGGGGAGATCAGAGGACTTTGCTTCATAGCAGGAAGACCCCTCTTAGGGGGACCATAGCAAACAAGCAGTTGGTCCACCCTTCTCCACAGGGCAGTTCTGTGGATGTATGTGTCCAGTAAGCTTTTGCTGGTCGGGCTCCCTGAAGGGAGGAGGACAGAAGGCCTTTAGCATGATAGGCTGTGGTGTAACAGAGGGAACTTTAGGTACATACCTCGCTCGAGGGTAGAGAAATACTTTGTCCATGTCGGGCGCAAAGTCAAGATAAGAAGGGGCCACTGAGAGGGCCTGCAGATCCCCAACTCTCTTTAGAGAAGATATCGCCAGAAGGAAGGTAGTCTTTATAGTGAGATAGCGACTTTCACTATGAATAATGAGCCTAAATCCACTCTTAACTCATAACAATAGATGTATTCACATACCTTGAAATCTGTTGAACACAAAAGAAGATATTTTCAAGAATGTAACCAAACAGTTGCTGGTTTCCACCATTCTTCAAAATATAATTTTTTTGTGCTCCACAGAAAAAAAAGAAACTCATACATGTTTGGAATCACTTGAGGGTGAGCAAATTATAAATTTTAATTTTTTAGTGAACTATCCTCTTAAATCCCATAATGACACACGCAGTTGTCAAACAGAAGGAAAATAAAGCTTGTTAAAAACACACACACACACACACCAAACAACAATGGGTAAAAATGTCCATGTGCTTTGTTTTAAAAAAACAATTAGGCTTCAGTATCTCTGTACTGTAGGCAATCTGATGGACGTAAAGTGCTCTGCTCCAGCATTCGAGAGTTCCTGTGCAGTGAGGCCATGTTTGCACTGGGAATTCCCACAACACAAGCAGGATCGCTGGTGACCTCTGACCTTTATGTCCAGAGCAATGCATTCTACAGTGGCAATCCCAGACCAGAGAGGTGCTTTGTGGTTCTCAGAATAGCACTCATCAGGTTGAGCACTTCTATTTATATCTACCCTCAGAAACACATAGAAATGCATTTCTCGCATTACTTTTTCATAATGCCAAGTTTTAAAAGTTAAAATCCTGAAGTTTGCTAAACAAGAAAACTATTTACTGACTTTTGCTGTCTTAAAACTGGGTTTTAGTGTTAAAGCTCATCAGCAAATGTTGTAGAGAAGTTGTTTATTGCAGGTCCATGCTAAGATGTGATAGATCTCTCATGATGCCTTTTTTAGATGTAACCCATGTCCAAGCTTGTCCAAGTATCTTAGAGTATGCAAAACAAAGTCTGAATACCTAAATACTGTCATCTACCAGTCAAATATAACCCTAAAAACAATTAAGGGCTAAATGATGAGATCTACTGAAATCGGTCCTCACTTTTATTTTAGACTTACAAATCCCTGGCGAGAGAACAGAAGAGCCCGTAGTGGCTCGCATATCTAGGCCATAGAACCTGACGAATGTTAGGGGCGTGGACCAACCCTCAGCATTGCAGATGTCCTGCATAGACACACCTGCTAGAAAGGCCTTGGAGGCTGCCACACCTCTAGTAGAGTGAGCCTTGACCCCCAATGGCGAGGGGAGATCAGAGGACTTTGCTTCATAGCAGGAAGACCCCTCTTAGGGGGACCATAGCAAACAAGCAGTTGGTCCACCCTTCTCCACAGGGCAGTTCTGTGGATGTATGTGTCCAGTAAGCTTTTGCTGGTCGGGCTCCCTGAAGGGAGGAGGACAGAAGGCCTTTAGCATGATAGGCTGTGGTGTAACAGAGGGAACTTTAGGTACATACCTCGCTCGAGGGTAGAGAAATACTTTGTCCATGTCGGGCGCAAAGTCAAGATAAGAAGGGGCCACTGAGAGGGCCTGCAGATCCCCAACTCTCTTTAGAGAAGATATCGCCAGAAGGAAGGTAGTCTTTATAGTGAGATAGCGATCAGAAATCTCTTTAATAGGCTCAAATGGAGGCTTACAAAGAGCTTCTAGCACCACAGCCAGGTCCCACGGGGGGACGCGAGATCGTACTGGGGGCCTCAGCCTCAGCGCACCGTGGAGGAAACGTGTAACTAGGGGGTGTCTGTCCATTGACTGTCCACCAATAGGGGCGTGGTAGGCCGCAATGGCTGCCACGTAGACTTTTAGGGTGGAGTGGGTCAGCCCTGCGGAAAAACGGACCTGCAGGAATGGGGATGTCCCATGGAGAGCAGTCGAGAAGGGAAATCAGGTCTGAGAACCATACTCGGCCCGGCCAGAACGTGGCTACTAACACACAGACGGTTGTGTCCCGACGCGGGGGAGCACGAGAGGCGACGCTCTGCTTCTGGGTGTCCCTGTACGAGGAGCCAGTACGCAGAGGGGGCTGCTCCCACCCAGCAGCCCCCAGAGCTGGAGTGCGGTGAGGGAGGAACCGCTGAAATGTCGCCGCTTGTTTACGAGCCTCCTGGTACCTGTCGACAACGGAGTTGACGGCGTCGCCGAACAGGCCAGAAGGCACAAGCGGGGTGTCGAGGAGGAAGACCCTGCCTTTTTCTCTCATATCTGACAGGGTCAACCACAAATGCCTCTCTGCTGCCACCATAGCTGCCATGGACCGCCCAATAGCGCGAGCGGCCTCTTTGGTGGCGCGGAGAGAAAGATCAGCGGTCCTCCTGAGCTCTGTGATATTATCAGAGTTTATCTCCTCGCCTTCATCCAGCTCTTTAAGCAGGTCGGCTTGGTACGACTGTAACACTGCCATGGTGTGCAGACACGCACCAGCCTGACCCGCTGCCACGTACCCCTTGCCCACCAGTCCTGAAGTTGTTCGCAGCGGCTTGGAGGGCAAGGCCGGAGCCTTCAAGGACGATGCCGCACCCGGGGACAGATAGCTCGCGAGTGTCTGTTCAACCTGAGGCATCGCACTATAACCACGCTCGTTCAACCCCACAACATTGCCATAGTAATCGGAAGCGGGGATGAAGAGGTGGGCCGAGAATAGCCTATCCCACGATCTCGACACCTCGGTGTGGAGATCGGGGGAAAAAGGCAGGCTCCGGGATGGAGGTGGTGGCCTGGCCCGCAGAAAACGCTCATCTTTTTTAAATGCTTTGTCTTAGCCTCAGCCTTAGACATGCTTATTTTTCTTTTTGAGGAGCTTATTGGGACAAACAACACCAAATAAGACTTACAAACAGAGAGAGTGACTGACACAACACAGAGTGCTTTGCTGAATGACCGAAAGCTGACGCCGGTTCCACCGCATGTGCTTTTATAGCTTCCTGGTCATTACGTCACCCGCCCGTGACGTCTCGCCCATCTATTGGACTGATTACACATGTGATTCAGAGTGTAAAAACTAATTTTGGTTCCCCAAAGAACCTTTCAGTGAATAGTTCTTAAAATAAACTTTTTTTATTAGTGTGAAGAACATTTTAATAATCAGAAGAACCTTTCTTCACTATAAAGAACCTTTTGTGCATTGAAAAGTTTCCATGGATGTAAAAGATTCTTCATGGAATCATAAATGCCAACAAGGAACCGTTATTGATATTAATGTATTCTGTGGATCTGCAAGGTGACTGTGAGGACTGCCAAACTGGTTGGCCTGTGGCAAAGTGTGGGATTTTGCCATGGAGTTCTCAACACAGACAACATGAGCATCTTGGGCCTCACTATAGTCTACGACCCATTTGGCTTCATGGACAGGTTTGTTTAGCTGTACAGAAACTGTGCATTAAATTGCACAATGCAAAAAATATGCAGTAAATGCAACCGAATTGCGTCCTGAAAGAAGTTTTGCTTTAACTAATTGCTGGTATATTAGTGTATTCTAAAAACTTACATTGTTGTCAATTGCAGGTCTGACCCTGAGTTTGTGAGCAATGACTCTGATAAAAAAAACGCTGTTATTCTTATGAAACTCAGCCGGATGTCTGTCGCTGGAACTTGGCACGTTTGGCAGAAGCTCTTGGCGCGGAGCTCCAGTCAGCCAAAGCAGGGGCCATTTTAGATGAATTCATGACCATTTATCAGGACTTCTACCTGGACAACTTGAGGAGGAAGCTGGGTCTTCTGAGACATCAAGAACCAGAGGATGTGGAACTGGTTGCTGATTTATTGAAGACCATGCACATCACAGGTACAGTAAAAGGGAGGAAATATTTTTACCTTTCCATTGAAAATAAATGGAAAGTTGAATGGAAGTCGATTCAGATTGCTCAAAAAAAATTACTTGTCTAGTATTTTCATCTGTCACTGTTCCATTACTAGGTGTCGACTTCACAAACACATATCGTCTGCTGAGTGCCATGTCCTGTCCTGCAGGTGAACAGAAAGACAGCACAGACTTAGTAGTGGAACTGATCGTGGAACAGTGTGCCTCGCTGGAGGAACTAAAGGTGGCCAACAATCCTACAATGCAGCCCAGGTGAGGGGATCTACACCCTCTAAGGGTCTAATCTTCATACTAATAAATTTAATGTATTTTTCGCCAGTTTATGCATATCGAGAAATATGCAGTTATTTTTTATTTTTAGTGCCGTGTTAGAATCTGTTGTTTTGAGCAAAAATAACCAAAATGTAATTTCCCTGTACTCTGCATTCTTCTCTTAATGTGATGCTCTCAGCACATAGCAAGAAAGGCTAGGCAAGAGAATTGGTATGTTGTCTGAATGAATTTGCATTGTGAGCAATGACTCTGATAAAAAAAACGCTGTTATTCTTATGAAACTCAGCCGGATGTCTGTCGCTGGAACTTGGCACGTTTGGCAGAAGCTCTTGGCACGGAGCTCCAGTCAGCCAAAGCAGGGGCCATTTTAGATGAATTCATGACCATTTATCAGGACTTCTACCTGGACAACTTGAGGAGGAAGCTGGGTCTTCTGAGACATCAAGAACCAGAGGATGTGGAACTGGTTGCTGATTTATTGAAGACCATGCGATGGTAATGTGCGATGGTAAAGATAATGTGATGCTCTCAGCACATAGCAAGAAAGGCAAGGCAAGAGAATTGGTATGTTGTCTGAATGAATTTGCATTGGTTTGTCTCTACTGACTTTTATAACAGAGCTGAAAAAGTATTATGAGCTCAAAAATCAAGCATTCTGCGTTAATTCAGGCAGGCCTGGTAGTCAAGCTCTGCTATCAGCTGATTGGGAAAATTCAAACCCGGCCCCTATCAGCTGATCCGACTCCTAAGCACTCTATTGGCAAATCTCAAACAGGGATTTTTTGTGCTGCTCTCCTATTCTTAAAATAGGAGGGTTGCCCCTGAAGCTGCTGCTGTTTCCCTGACTTGGCTTTCATGGAGCTCATGAAAAGGACAGGGAACTTGGAACAGAGCCATAACGCCAAATGTAACTTTAGAAAACATGCCAATAAAAATTGACTTAAAGCGTTTTCTATGGTTTTCTTTTTGACTTAAGAGGACCTGACTAAACAGGTACTGCCAACCTGAGGATGTAAGAGTGGAAAAAATATGTATGCACAGTTATTTGTCATGGATATTCACATCATTTGCTCAGTTTATTTATTTTTTAGTTATTTTTTTTTCAAATCCTTTGTTTGCCCTAGTATTCCTTTTTTTACATTATGTTCTACCTTTTTTTTTTTTTTAGGATTGTTGAGACCAGTGCAATCATTGAAATATTTTGATAGTTTTTATTAATACTTTGAACCAATTTTTATTTTTATATTTTCAGTTTTCATTTAAATTTTCATTTAAATATTATTTTCAATAAAATGGTCATCTTTAATAGTTTTTTAATATATGCCTATATAGTTTTTATTAATTTATTTAAGTTTTAGTTTGAGTTATTTTAGTACATCAAGTTAAACTAAATTAAAATTAGAAATCTTGTGTTTCAACTAGCTAAAATTAATTTTATTTAATTTTATTTCAGTTAACATTTATTTCAAAGTAAATAATTTTTTAGTAGTTTTAGTTTCATGTAACTGTAATAATCCTGGTTGAGACCCCTCATAATTTTTTAATATGTTCAAAAATAAAAAAGGAGGTTTGGAGATACATAATAACTGAACTATGTTTTTCTCGTTTTGACATGTTCCTCTGTGTCCATTCTTAGTGAGTTGGAGAGGATTCTCTCCATGGCTGAGACAAATCCAGGGGCAAGTTCAAGATCAAACCGGTGTGCACCGTTTTGCTACGGTTTCCGGTTTGAACGACATGTTTCCTGGAAACGGTGTGCAACGGGGTTTGAGATGCGTTTTCTCTTGTTTGGTGGGTGTGTCAAAAATGTCAGCCCAATCAGCAGCAACATGTATATAAACCACGCGGTATTAAAGAGACAGCTAGCACAATGTAATTAACATCAAAATAAATTGACAAGAGCAAGTATATTGTTTGCACGTTTATTTACATTAAAGGCAAAATAACTAAAATAATAAGAGCACAAGTATAGATCTGGAACTTCTTTAAGTCTGTCTAAATATCATTTAGTAATTACAATGTCTTCTACTATACTGATTAATGTAACATAAAAATACTATACATATTTATAT
>NW_015505235.1:1663033-1664830 GCF_001515645.1 Sinocyclocheilus grahami | reverse complement strand
TCGGTGCATCTCTAATTATTGGCGACATCAGAAATGGATATTATATAATAGATGCTTTTTTGAACATTTTAGCTATTTAAAAATATTTAAAAAATGATTTTTTTACACGGCACCCCTGCTCTCGACAGACGGCACCCCAGGTTGGGAAACACTGATATAGATCATAACACAGTCTTGGAGGTAAGAAGTGGATTATCCTTCACCTGAAATGTTTGTCTTTTCATCTTGAAATGCGAGGCAAATGTTGGATCACTATAATTAGGAACCACAGTTTCCACAAATCCCTTCATTTGATTAGGATGTTCTCCTTTATTCTGGACGGCAAGGGCAGTGACTGTAACATTGAGCGTATTTTGCAGTATTAAACACGTATTTATACCGATTTCATCAGGCTCTGAAAATTCTTCAAAAAGAACACAAAGAATGGCCTTCTTAGCTGCCATAGTTGCAACTCTTGCGTCATCAGAACAGGGTGTTCAATGCACCACTGTTTCCTTTTAAAAAACGTTTTGCACCGTTTTTGTCGGGGCTGAACTCAGCCCAGGTATGTTTAACATGGCAGCCAATCAGGCAGAGGTTGCCAAGCAACTGGACAAGATTGGCAGGCTGAAGGAGCTTCTCATGATCAATGAGGTGGAACTAAAAATCAAGCAGAAAGATCATTGGCAGAGATGGATGGGTCAAACAATACAGGTATAAATAAATAATTTTAATGAATAATACATTTAAATGATTTACTGATTGAATAAAAGCAAAGAGAATCTTTAAATGACCATGAATTAAAAGTCCAAGACTTTTGATATTTCTGGTCACCACATTAGGAGACGTCTGGCTCGTGAATGTAATGAAGCAAGTGACCCAGCTGAGGTAGAGAAACAACGGGTCAAATTTATGAACTCCACCAATCCAACTGCTGTGCTGCGGAATTACATTGCCCAGAATGCAATTGAAGCAGCTGAAAGGGGTGATTTTTCAGAGGTCAGAGGTCTTGATTGAAATGCAGTGACAAGGCACCGAACACCCAACTGCTCCCTGGGGCGCCGCAGCAAAAAATGGCTGCCCACTGCTCTGTGTGTGTGTTCACTAATGTGTGTGTGTTCACTGCTGTGTGTGTGTGTTCACTGCTGTGTGTGTGGACTTTGGATGGGATAAATGAAGAGCACTAATTCCGAGTATGTGTCACCATACTTGGCCACATGTCACGTCATGTCACTTCAATAATATCCGATTAGCTTAAGTCACTGCTGACTTTTGCATGTATTACAAGAACAAGTACATTACAAAATTACAAGTACATTTTAGGATCTCAGTGGTCATAAGTTAAATTAACATTTGGTTATTAAATCAGACCTTAATTACCATAGACGTGGTACAAAATGGAAATGAAATAATATATATATAGATATATATATTTAATGTATTTATATATATGTACATGTACATGTATATGTGTGTGGCTGTACATACACATATGTAGTTGTTTTTTGGTGTTTGGCTTAGTGTTATGTTAGAATCATTATTATACTCATATCTTTTGTTCTTTTAATATTTTTGAATTGTTTTTAGCTTTATTTTTTTGTTTTCATTTAAATGTTTTAGTTTTGAAATGTTGTTGTATGCATTTGTCATTTTTATTTAAATTTCTTCTATTTTCTTAAAAGCTTTTAGCTTTTAGTTTTAATTACTTTTTCTTATTTGTGTATGTTTGAATTGTTTTTAGCTTTCTTTTTTTTGTTTTCATTTAAATGTTTTAGTTTTGAAATGTTGTTGTATGCATTTGTCATTTTTATTTAATTT
>NW_015505235.1:1649129-1661370 GCF_001515645.1 Sinocyclocheilus grahami | reverse complement strand
ATGTATATGTGTGTGGCTGTACATACACATATGTAGTTGTTTTTTGGTGTTTGGCTTAGTGTTATGTTAGAATCATTATTATACTCATATCTTTTGTTCTTTTAATATTTTTGAATTGTTTTTAGCTTTATTTTTTTGTTTTCATTTAAATGTTTTAGTTTTGAAATGTTGTTGTATGCATTTGTCATTTTTATTTAAATTTCTTCTATTTTCTTAAAAGCTTTTAGCTTTTAGTTTTAATTACTTTTTCTTATTTGTGTATGTTTGAATTGTTTTTAGCTTTCTTTTTTTTGTTTTCATTTAAATGTTTTAGTTTTGAAATGTTGTTGTATGCATTTGTCATTTTTATTTAATTTATTTTATTTTCTTAAATGTGTGTATATATATATAGTATTTATAGAGTTTTAGCTTTTAAGTTTTAATTACTTTTTCTTATTTGTAAGTCGCTTTGGATAAAAGCGTCTGCTAAATGACTAAAAGTAAAAGTAAAAGTAAAGTAATTAGCCTAAAGACTTTAATGACAATGTAGATTGACAATGTAGCCTTTTTATGTAGATTCTCTGTAAAAGGACAGACGAAAGTACTACTTCAGCTAAAATGAAATTTAAGACCTGGAATCATGAGGGATTAGTGGTCAAATTAAAGATGCAAATGCAAATTTACTTACTTAGTAAAGCAAATCTAAGAGGTTTAAGATGCAATTTGAATGGTACTCAAAGCAGCACAAGGCATGAGGCATGCTTCATTTCAGCCATGCCAGTTGCATATATTACATATGACTAGCCTATATGTTATGTTTCAAATAAATTTATGTGTATTATGTTTGCTTCAGGAATGTACTGATGTACTTAAATGCATTTGCTTTTCAATGTCATGCTCATATGTGAGACACTTTTGATTTCACTTTCTTGGACTTATAGTAAAAAGGTGTTTTGAAGTCAGACAGTGGGAGGAACCAGAGCCAAACAGATTTAACCAACCTCAACCTCAAGCTCACCTCTATGTCCTAACATGGAGTAGGAGGCAGCCTCAACATTTAAATATGCCTGATTCTAATCATGTGCTTTAACAAAAGTGGACCTGCCAATTTAGGGATAGAAAAACAAAAGCAGGAGTGAAAATTGCTGGTGAGTTTCAAAATTTCAGTTCAAAAATACAATTTCAGTGATTGTTCTTTGTGCATATGGATTTTGATAATATAACATAGCATCTTTTTTTGTACTTCTCGCTGGTGTCAACATTAATATTAGTGTCTGGTACTTGTCATTTTGTGTCATTTCCCAGACAAATCCAGTGGTGTCCATATAGTTAGTGACAAGCAACAATGCTGTGCTCCATGTGGCTCATTCTATTTCTGAGTAAGTAGCATTACTAACACAAACAAGCATATTTTTACAGATAATGCCAGTGTTTTTAACTCTTCATATTTTTTCTTTAACATGAAGTTCTAGGCAATATCATTTCAAATGCATCCGAATCAGTTAGACTGGTAAATGGCAATAACTCTTGTTCTGGAAGACTGGAGGTTTTCTATTACAGTCAGTGGGGAACAGTGTGTGATGATGGCTGGGATCTGTTAGATGCTGCAGTGGTGTGTAAAGAGATGGGCTGTGGGGATGCTATTGAGGCAAAGAGTGGTGCTTTTTTCAGACCAGGAAGTGGACATGTATTAATGAGCAATATTGCGTGTGTTGGAAATGAGCCTACATTGAGCAGTTGCAGCTCTAAGAAATTGGGAGAGTTTATATGTGGCTATTCAAAGCATGCTGGAGTTATCTGTCGCTGTAAGTTACTGGTATTTCACTTGAAATAACAGCTGCTATGTTGCTGTGCAAGCACAATTAATAATTATTTCTGATTCTGTTTTCTGCTCTGTGCGGACATTAGCCCTTGCCAGATCTGTCAATGTAAGTTGTTCCATTGCCATGCATGTAAGAATATTGAAAAGAAAATATTGTCAGTATGCCGTCCCTGTAACGTGAGTAACAACACATCAAGTGTGGTACACCCAAAAATGAAAAACTTCTGTGATCCATTATAACCTTTATGATGACATTGCATTAAAGCGGTCATCGGATGCCCATTTTCCACAAGTTGATATGATTTTTTAGGGTCTTGTTCTGGAAGACTGGAGGTTTTCTATTACAGTCAGTGGGGAACAGTGTGTGATGATGGCTGGGATCTGTTAGATGCTGCAGTGGTGTGTAAAGAGATGGGCTGTGGGGATGCTATTGAGGCAAAGAGTGGTGCTTTTTTCAGACCAGGAAGTGGACATGTATTAATGAGCAATATTGCGTGTGTTGGAAATGAGCCTACATTGAGCAGTTGCAGCTCTAAGAAATTGGGAGAGTTTATATGTGGCTATTCAAAGCATGCTGGAGTCATCTGTCGCTGTAAGTTACTGGTATTTCACTTGAAATAACAGCTGCTATGTTGCTGTGCGAGCACAATTAATAATTATTTCTGATTCTGTTTTCTGCTCTGTGCGGACATTAGCCCTTGTCAGATTGGTGAATGGCAGTCACTCCTGTTCTGGACGAGTGGAGGTTTTCAATGACGGTCAGTGGGGAACCGTGTGCGATAACGGCTGGGATCATTCAGATGCTGCAGTGATATGTAAAGAAATGGGCTGTGGGGATGTTTTCGAGCAAAGAATTGGTGGTTATTTTAGCCAGGGATCAGGACCAGTATGGCTGAGTGACGTGCAATGTTCTTACTCTGAAACGACTCTGAGACACTGTAATTTGCAGGGATGGGGACAAAACTCATGTGGACATGAGAAGGATGCTGCAGTCGCCTGTCGAAGTGAGTATAAAATATTTTACACACAACGTTAAGGGTGATATGCAGTATTTGTGGCATGCAGTTGACAGTGGACACCAAGCATATATTTTTGTTGCTTATATTTCAAGCACTTGCATGAATTATTCAGTTTTAAAAAATTCCAGTGGATATAATTTGGTTCATTTAAATCATGCCACAAATGCTGTGCATATAAATTTGGTTGTAAATAATCTACAATATTTCTGTTGCCTCACAAGTCTTATCTATTAAAATGAGAAAACACATCATATAATCCACTCTGACAACAGCGCTCATTATATCATAATTTAGGCAGAATTAAGTTGGAAAATGGCTTCAATGCTTGTTCTGGAAGAGTGGAGATATTCTATTATCCCTGGGGAAGCCCTGTGTTGGGAACAGTATGTGATAATAGCTGGGATCTATCAGATGCTGCAGTGGTGTGTAGAGAGATGGGATGTGGAGATGCCATAGCGGCAAAGAGTGCTGCTTATTTCGGACAGGGTGGGGGACCAGTATGGTTGAATGATGTCAACTGCGTTGGAAATGAGCTCACACTCACTGCCTGTGAGTCCAAAAAAACAGAAGATTACAATTTGCATTACAAGGATGCTGGAGTCATCTGTCAATGTAAGTTGTTCCATTGCCATGCATGTAAGAATATTGAAAAGAAAATATTGTCAGTATGCCGTCCCTGTAACGTGAGTAACAACACATCAAGTGTGGTACACCCAAAAATTAAAAACTTCTGTGATCCATTATAACCTTTATGATGACATTGCATTAAAGGGGTCATCGGATGCCCATTTTCCACAAGTTGATATGATTTTTTAGGGTCTTAATGAAAAGTCTATAACATACTTTGGTTAAAATTTCTCAATGGTAGTGTAAAACAACACCCTTTTTACCTTGCCAAAACAGCTCTGCACACAGCAAGCCATTTTGTTGCATGTCTCTTTAAATGCTAATGAGCTCTGCTGACCCAGCCCCTCTCTTTCATGTGGTGACAAGCAGTTCTCATGAGACTGTTTACTTTAGCTGCATTTAGCCGCGAAACTTGTTAACTAGCACGTTATTAGAATAGGAGATTTGCAAAGATTCATAAAAGAAACGTATACTCACTTCTTCTATAGGTAAAGCTGGATCACGAATGATTTGCGTGAACATAAGACGCATTTAGGTAGATCGGGGCGCATTCCCTTCAAAAACAAAACTAATCCACTGCGTCTTCAGCCAAGTAGGTATAACTGCAGACCGGAGATCTCCAAAATGGGGCATGAACTCCAAAAGTGGGCAGAACCTCCAAAATGGGGCGGGGTCTCCTCACGCAAAGACTTTCACCATTGGCTCTGGCTTCAGCCAATTGTTATTTACTTACATTTCAAAATAAAACTTTATAAATTAGACATTGTTTCTAGTTAATCTAAAATGAAATATGCTATACAAATAAATATGCCTATATAAATAAATATTCTTCATGAGAGCAGAGCTCAAAACTTGTGGCCAGTGGTGTTCGGACCGGAGTTTGAACCTCAGCTTCATGATGTAAATGGGAATCACCCACGAGCTCTCCCACGAACCGTCCCAGCAAAATTCGCAGAGTAGGAGGGGGCAGTGACAGTGGGTGTAAATAAAAAGGTCCCAATTGTCCGGTGAGGTCCGGTTGGGGAGTTACGGAGCGGCCCGGCTTGGCGATATCGCATTATCTTATTAACTGATTATCCCCTGAACTGCAACTTTCTTTGCCGTGCTATTCAGCGCCAATCCCACCATGCAGTCAATTTCACTGGTTAAGGTTAGGGTCAGGTGTGGGGTAGGTTTAGGGGTTAGCATTTTTTTGTAGCATAGTGTAGGAAATCAGCACTTTGATTGACACAACCAATAAAATCTTTCGAATCAGCTGTGGGGCGGATTTTGCACTTAAGTGGATTGGGGGAAAAAACTGCGCATGCGTGTCGTTTGTCTGTCTTTTAATGGGAGGAAGCCACGCCCTATTTTGGAGCTCCCACCCCATTTTGGAGTTCCTGCCCCCATTTGGAGATCTCCAGGCTGCAGTTATATCCTTCTCTCTTCAGCAGCTCAGATGTCAGGAGTAAATGATGACTGCTATGTTCATTGTTACATCCAACAACAAAACACCTCAATCGCTTAGGAGACATTCTTGTCTACCCCTGCTCCGGCGTTCAAACAGTGGCGGACTGATGACAGCTCACTCAGTGTGGGACTAAGGTAAAACATCAGTGTCAATCAACAATCGTGGGAGGGGCCTGGGTCTGTGTGACGTCACACAGCCAAGAAGCTGAGAATAGCTTGATTTGAGAAAGGGGATATTATTTATAGGGATTAAAAAAAACACTTGGTGGATTTTTATCATTATAGGGTGGATGTGTACAAACACTCCCAACACACATTTATGTGCAAACAACATGTAAAAATTTATTTTGCATCCGATGACCCCTTTAAATATGTGGGGGAAAAAAGAATAAAGATTATGTTCTGTATTTAGGTTAACTATACTAATATATATTTAACAGCTTGTTTCTTAATCTTTTGTCTGTCTGGCCCTTAGCTCTTGTTAAGCTGGTGAATGGCACTAACTCTTGTTCTGGACGAGTTGAAGTTTTCTTTGATGGCCGGTGGGGAACAGTATGCGATGATGGCTGGGATCAGTCAGATGCTGCAGTGGTGTGTAGAGAACTGGGCTGTGGGAATGTTATAGAGGCAAAGAATGCTGCTTATTTTGGACAGGGATCAGGACTCGTATGGCTAAGTGATTTACAGTGTGCCAGTTACTCTACTCTGAGAAACTGTAATTCAAATGGATGGGGACAAAACAGCTGTGGACATGAGAAGGATGCAGGAGTAGCCTGTCAACGTGAGTTCAAAACCTTGTACATAAAATTAACAGTATAAACTTCATCATGTTTTGTCCACTGGTAACACTTACATTTTTGTGGGCATTAGTTAACATCAAACTGGTGAATGGCATCACCTCTTGTTCTGGACAAGTTGAGGTTTTTCGTGACAGTCAATGGGGAACTGTGTTTGATGATGGCTGGGATCTATCAGATGCTGCAGTGGTGTGTAGACAGATGGGATGTGGAGATGCTATAGAGGCAATAGGTGGTGCTTATTTTGGACAAAGTGCGGGAGAAATATTTATGGGCAATGTAAACTGTTTTGGAAATGAGACCATGGTCAGTGATTGTGAATTTCGTAGATGGGGAATGCATGACCATTCAAAGGATGCTGGAGTCATCTGTGATCGTAAGTAAAATCCACAGATTTTCTACACTCTCTCTCTTTTATTACATGTAAAAAAAAAAAAAAAAGAGTGATTAAAGGAATGGGTAACCCAGAAATGAAAATTTGCTGAAAATATACCCTCAGGTCATTAAAGATGTAGATGAGTTTGTTTCAATTCCTTGTTTCAATTGTTCAATTTTTTATCAGAACAGATTTGGACAAATTTAGCATTACATCATTTGCTTACCAATGGATCCTCTTCAGTGAATGGGTGCCGTCAGAATGAGAGTCCAAACAGCTGATAAAACATTGCAGTAATCCACAAGTAATCCACACGACTCCAGTCCATCAATTAACATCTTGCGAAACAAAAAGCAGCATGTTTGTAAGAAACAAAACCATCATAAATGTGTCAAACCATTGCTTCTGGCAAAATGTCCAGTATCTATAATAATGCTTCCTCTAGTGAAAAAGTCCATCTCATGTTGTCCTCTCAAAATTCACAAACCTATTTATTTATAAATATTTTCACTTGTAAATGGTGCTTGGTCTGTGCATATTTCGCTACTGATTTAGAAGAGACTACTTTTTCACTGGAGAAGCAATACTATAGATAAAGGACTCTTTTGACTGAAGCAACAGTTTGAAGTTAAAAAAAATGTAATAATTAATTTGTTTGTTACAGACATGCAGCTTTTTGCTTCTCAAGATGTTAATTGATGGACTGAACTCATATTGTGATGTTGTTGTCAGCACCCATTCACTGCAGAGGATCCATTGGTGAGTAAATTATATCGAAATCGGTTCAGATTAAGAACCAAACTCATCTTGGATGGCCTGAAGGTGAGTGAAGTTTAAGCAAATATTAATTTTTCTGTGAACTATTTCTTTAATGCAGCAGTGTGCGGTACTTTGACCTATAAAAAGAAATACAGTCAATTAATAGTCACTGTAAATGGAGAAAACATCCTAAATATGTTTTTTAGTAGTTAATTAGTTTCTTTTGCTTTCATTTGTGTGGCGGTTAGCTTCTCTCAGGCTCATAAATGGACACGACTCTTGTTCTGGAAGAGTGGAGGTTCTTTATAATGGAATATGGGGAACAGTGTGTGATGATGGCTGGGATCTAACAGATGCTGCAGCAGTGTGTAGAGAGATGGGCTGTTGGGATGTGATCGAGGCCAAGAGCGCTGCTCATTTCGGTCAGGGATCAGGGCCTGTATGGATAAGTGATTTGCAATGTTCTGACACTGACTCAAGACTAAGAGATTGTAAATCAAGTGGATGGGGAAGAGGCAGCTGTGGACATGAGAAAGATGCAGGAGTCATCTGTAAGGGTGAGTGTAAACCTTTTAACAGCATACAGTGTAGTCTATGTAAGACTGAAATGACTGTATATGTATTCTATGATCGCGCTGTCATTATATATAAACTTTATTCCTTTGTGTGAGCAATAGATAATGTTAGGCTGGTCAGCAGCACCAACCCCTGTTATGGACGAGTAGAGGTTCTTCGTGCCGGTCAGTGGGGAACAGTGTGTGATGATGGATGGGATGCATCAGATGCTGCAGTGGTGTGTAAACAACTAGGCTGTGGGACAGTTTTGGAAGTAAAGAGTGCTGCCTATTTTGGAATGGGTTCAGGAAAGGTTTGGATGAATAATGTAAACTGTTTTGGGAATGAGCCTACTTTGATGAGCTGTTCATATAATGCAACTCCAAACATATGTGGCCATGAGAAAGATGCCGGAATCATTTGTGGATGTAAGTGCCACACTCATTTTAGTGAGTGAGGTTATGGAGCAATGTGTTTTATTCATGGAGACATTGATGACTTTTGATTTCACTTAGCTGTTAAAGTCATGTTGAGGGTTGAAGTGAAATGCTAACCATGGAGTTGACCCAAATGCTGCTGGAATCATAAATAAACTTTCAGAGGAGGTGAGAGCAGTGGAAAGAGTGACATTGAGCTGTGTCTTTCACTACTTTTTACTGTCGTCTACTGGCTGTTCATGTTACTGTTCTGTTCTCTGTATTTACATTCATTTCAATCTCATAGATTGGGAAGAAGCTACAAATTAATGAAACTTTCTCACTCAAAACTTGGACCGATGGAAAAATCTTCCATAAGAGAACAAGAGCTGCACCCTGACAAATTGGTAAGACTTTAACATTAGCCTTAAAACTAAAGTTTAAATATTTTATGTAATATTTTCCACAATAACAGTGTACAATGGTGTTGGTTCCTCAGGTCATTTCTGGATACAGAGAAGAAAATAAGCAAACACTATGTAAAAGGAAATAAATTCTACATTAATTTTTCGGTCTGACCTTTAATAAATGAAATTAATAATTATTTTTCCACATATGACACTGCTTTATATAATTTCCTTGTATTTCCCCCCCACTAATGACGATGTAGGCTGTGTTTTGATAGTGATAAAGTATCTTTGTGTGTCATCCTAACTATAATATATATGTAATCTTGATATAGCCCATATAGCCCATATTGTACATATATTTTCAATATAAACCTGTCTGGAGGTAAATGAATGAAAATATAATTGCAGTATGCTTAATGATAATTTCATTTAATCCAATTCCATTTAGATACTATATATAGTTGCATAATAAATATAAATAAAGTGTGATTAAAGAACAATATTTCTGGATGTTATAACCATTGTCTTTCTGGTCCCAATTTCTGTATTTTTGATTTGTTTTACAGAAAAAAATACTTATGCTTAAAATGTTGTGACTAATAACACTGTAATTAATGTATAGTAGATATGGTACTATTTTGCCATTAGGTAATTGCTTAGTTTTTGAAACAAAAATCTTTCCACCCTTGGCATCTGCACTTGTGGTTCCACAGAAGAGAGGGGTGGGGCGAGCAGAGCTCATTAGCATGTAAAGAGAAATGCACCGAAACGAGTCGCTGTGAACAGAGCTGTTTTTGACAAGGTTTACACGAAACACTGAGACCAGTTCAAGAATACCCTAGAGAATCATACCAACTTGTGGAAAATGGGCATCCGTTGTCCCCTTTGAAGCACAGCCGCCACAAAATCAGACTTACTTTAAAATCATTCTGAGGTTAAATACATATTTAAAATCATAACAAGAAATAGTTTAATAGCTATGATACTGTTTTTGAAATCAAATCTTTGCATAGCTATGACAGGAAACACTGGAATCTAACAATGGCTTAGAAAAAAACAGTTAACCTTAAAAAAAATAAAGCATATACATAAACCCTATCGGATAAGCATGTAACAAACTTCTGAAACACTGGTGTTTCAATTTATGAAAGAACTCAATTAAATCTGTATGTGGGAGTGTGTGTGAAAAAAATCAGATGTAACCCCCTTTGTAATACTTAACATTTTCATAAGTAACTGTAATTTAATTACAAAATTTTTCGTAGTAACTGTAACTGATTACAATTACTTTTATTTTGTAATTAAATTATGTAATTCCGTTACATGTAACTAGTTACTCCCCAACACTGGTGGTTGGTGAGCCGGTTACTCGTTTTTCAAAAAGAATAAGCCAAAGTATTTTCAGGATACTTAAAAGTTTTGTAAACCGTAAGATTAATAATAGTCCAAGGTTTTGTAAACCATTTGCAATGGGTAATGAACTGAGACAGACACGGGCATATATTTAGCAGGAAAAGCAACCTATCCCAGTTCCAAAACAGGGTGAAGGCCCAACTGTGCATAATAACATAAAGCTGAATTTTAATTTAAGACATGAATGGCTTCAGAATCATGGAATGAAGCACTTAAGTCTTATCATAGTACTTTTTGGTCCTAAATAATACAGGATTGTTTGTGGAAGGTAAATATTCAAAAGGTTCACAGTTTGCATCCTGTAAAAGGGCCTGTCAGAGTAATTAGGGAGGAAAAACTCGTTTGAATAACCAAACAAAATGGAAAAAATTAACAGCCTTCTGTTTAGTGCCATTGTTATTTGTTTGCAAAAGCAAATGTTTGAGCAGGATTAAACTTTTTGGGAACACTAAACAGTTCAGTCAGTTCCAAACAATGACAATGACCTTGATTGGTGGTGCCCCTTAAATCCCAGCATTATGAAAGACAAAACCAAGTTGAGAATGAGAACTATAACTATTGTGATCAATACCTTATAGTTTCTTCTATAGCTAACCTGTTTGCATAGGTCATGGCTTCCTTCTAAAGTGCAATTTGCTGACTTTTGCACCTGTTGCATGTATGCTGCAAATTACCTTGAAAAGGTGTGATTATTTGTCAGGATCATCTGAAGGGTGGAGACCGGTGGGCTGGAGGTTGTATCTCTAGATAAATGCACACTAAATTTTCAACATCCAAACTTATATTTCAAGTCCAGAAGGAAGACAGCAGCATACATGGTACACTTCAAAAGGTTTAAAACCCTTAGTCATATTTTGATATTTCTGTCTTTATTTTACTATTTCTATCTGTCTGCTAAATTAATACATGTAAATATTTATTAATTTGTTCTATCTCAAAGTAGATTGCTTCTGATTCTCTGTAAAGTATCTAAATCAAATTTTTATGTAGACCATAGAATTAGAAAAATTGTATTGATTTGAAATATCCTTATAAGTATTTTTAAACACATAAACATAATTTTAGGATCTTAGGATTTATATTTATGGATTTATAAAGAAGTGTAAAATAAGAAACTTTTGTAACACCTTACTTAAAGCCTTTATATAATATATGATGTTTATAAACTATTGTAAAGGTATTTATAATTTCCCTTGTATTTCTTTATACATTTTCATAAATAATTGTAACCAAAGTTAAAATGTAGGCTAATACAATATTTGCAGGTTTCTTACTTCTGATTTTTTTATCTGTTTCTACGAAAAAGACTTTCTAAAGGTGTAACATAAGTATTATAATGTGGTTATAATAATTATTCAAGATCATACAATAGGCATTACAAGGCATATTTAATGCATCAAATATTTCATATTTGCTTTAGCTTATATATAGGCTTTAAGTAAATTCTTCCCGCAACGTTAGTTATCTTTTTGTTTCATTATATTATCAGGGTGATGTTAAAAATAATTTATTATTCATTGAAATCAGCTAGCGTTAACATTTTTCTTGGTTTCCTTACAGCAGCGCTGCTGTGTTTAAAGCTCACTGTCCTTCAAAGTAAGAGCTCACACACAGCTCATACATAGGCTACATACAATTTATTTTCACCCTACATATTCCATAATCTACTTGTGATTCTCAGTGTTTTATCTCTCATGACAAGCAGTTCTGGGAAATTCCACGTCAGGCGAAGCTTCTTCAGTCAGACTAGTTGACTAGCAGCAGCTCTTGTTCGGGAAGAGTGCAGGTTCTCTATGATGGAATATGGGGAACGGTGTGTTACGATGGCTGGGATTTGTTAGACGCCAATGTCGTGTGTAGTGAATTGGGTAGTGGGGAAGCGAAAGAGGTGAAGTTAGCGGAATGTTATGGGAAGAGCTCAGGAAAAATATGGTTGACTAAGGTGAAATGTTTTGGAATGAGTCCTCACTGACAGAATGTCCAATGGGTGGAGCGGACAAATGGGAACAAAAGTTGTTCTGACATGTAACAAAACTGACATGTATGCAGAACAACCTTATATTTAAAATATCAAAGGATGTCAGCCTTATGCTGTGTATATTTTTTATAATCATGTCCTGCTTGTACGTTTTAACAGCTATAATAATGAACAGCTTTCATTATTAAAAAATTAAACACATTAAAATATATATATGTATGTTGTTTTGAGATGAATTAGTTGTCATTTGTTTGTAACCAAAAGCCATCTTTTAGGCAAATTGCAAATGGGAAAATTTACATTTGGTACATTGTCTTGTATGCACAACCTGTGCTTGGTAATGTTCTCTACACACACTTTGTTGGTACGCAATGCATTTTCTAGGTTTGAAAAGTTATTTCTTACGACCAATTTATAAAGTATAATTACCTTTTTTTTAAAAACCATTTTGAAGATTGACAGTCCCAGTCACTCTATGTATTTGTTCCTTTGCAATTTCTATATTTGGGGGTGAATTCAAATAAAGTGGGCCGTTTAAGTTAAATTAAATTAATGCTGCTAAAAAGAACATTATTTGGTGTATTTGGTGTAATGAAATGTGTTTATGTGGTTTAAGGTAAAAAAAAACACATTATTTTCCA
>NW_015505235.1:1633780-1649056 GCF_001515645.1 Sinocyclocheilus grahami | reverse complement strand
GGGCTAGAGTGAGCAGAGGCGGCGGGGTTGAGAACGGCGCAGCCGGTGGATCCGATGAAGGAGCGGCAAGCACATGTGACGACCCCGGGCTTCGTCCACGGTGAAAGCCGATCCGGCCATCCACAGCGTGAAGTTGTAGTATTTCCTCAGCGACCAGCACGGATCAGCTCTAGGCATGACGAAGCGATATCGTCCTATTTTGGAAGGCCAAACAAAGTAGTTTCGCTTTCACAACGCAGCACACAGCGTCTTCACGACATGGCAGCGGCGTCAACAATACTACGGTGAGAATAAAAGTTACGCCTTCTTTCTTTGCGTGAACATTTGGGCGGCGTTATGCAAATCTTCCCACATAGTGATGTAGACATGTGGGGGCGTGTTAGAATGAGCCGTTTTAGGTAGGTGTGGTTGACTCTTAACTTTTATAAAGAATATCTCTTTGGATTTGAGACTTTAGTCTTTGCAACTTTACAGATCTTCTTTATGCACCAAGAGCTTGTAACATTCCAAAGACAAAGGAAAAATTGAATCGCATCATATGACCCCTTTAACTGTGCTCAATGGGTTTGCACTTTCAGAGCATAACAATGGTTCTTAATTAAAAGGACACTGTTTCTCTAAATGATCAAATAGTTTTGGTTGACACAATATGACACTGGTGGGTGTGGCCACACCTCAAAAGATTACTGTGTCATGGTGAAAGGTAGAAAACCCTTTGACATAAGATTTTCATTTCTAAATTAAATTATAAGGTTGCTCACTAAATGGAAACACTTATTTATGCATGATCTAAAAATATTTATTGGTATATACCATGCAAATAACATTTTATATGAACCATATTCAAATTGAAATGTTATAGCTGGACATTAAAGTTAAACTAAGTAATAAAGAAAAGAAAAGAAAAGAAAAGAAACATCTAGCTATCTAAATTACACATTTTACAAAAAGTGGCCCACTTTACCTGCAATCACCCCAAATAAAAATGAATAGTCCTTTTTTCAGTCAGTCATATTTTAGATTATTCTAACATTATGTCCTGTTCTAGAGGGACACCATTTTGAATCAAAAATAAATTAAAGGCTTTATTTTGGCTTGGGTAGAAAAAAATTGTGTAATAAAAATAAGTGCATTAGAGTAATACACATAATTCACCACAGAATGGCGACATTCAGCTAATTTCTTCTGTAACAATTTTGAAGTATCTATTAGGTTATATATTCATTAAGCTGTCATGTTTTTTACTCAGCTTAGAGATCTAAGATATTATTTCTACTAAAAGGCGATGTAAGTGATTTGATGTCACAGTAACAGTTGTATGTCTCTGCATATATATATATATATATACTCACACACATACATACACTATATAACATACATGCATGACATAACTGCCTGATTTTCTTTTTATTTCGACGCAAAATAAATTTCCATCCAATATACATAATTCTTCATCCGCACCACAAGGCGGCACAAGCGGGTTTGTCATTCAGTCTGACTTCCTCGCTGCTTGATCGACAATCACAACAACAACACGTGCAGATCCTGCTGATTATTTTGGTTTTAAAAATGTCACTTTAACAGCGCATATTTCAGCTCAATTGCAAACAAAACCGACACACAGTCCGATAAAATGCTGGAAACAAGTGTCACGCGACTCACCTGTAAGTAACTTTATAAAAGACTTTGAAAGTCTGAAAGTGTTTTTTTCAGTTTCTATATGTGTATGCAAGATATGCCTCAAAAGATTAATTTTGATGAGGTCTTTAACCTAAAATTATGTTTTTTTTTTTATGTTTGATATTTGATATTGGACTGCTAGCAATGTATTCAGACACTCACATCTTCCATGAAGGTTTATCACAGACCTTTTTTTACATGCCGCTTTCCTGCTGAACCTGTCAGACCTTCAGAATAACAAATGAATCAGTTGTTGCGTTATCTTTAAAATCTTTAAAAGGAAGTTATATATTTTAAAATTGAATAATGAGGAATCATGCTGTTTGTCTCTTTTGAAATTGTAGTCCAACTGTAAGTAATAGTCTAAATATCTCTGGCCTGTTAACCGTTAGATTGTGCTTTTGTTTTTCTTTATTATCTATGATTTAGTGATTCTAGACCACCTTGCTGCTTTACAAGATTGGATAAACGTTTTTGTTGAAGCATTTATGTATCAAATCGTTTTGAAACCCAGTGTGTGCAAACTGGGGAGAAAAGCAGATTGAACTAAAAGATTATTAAAGGTACAGCATTGCTTAAGTATAATATACTCTGCGATATTTTTACGCAGTTGAGGAATTCAATTTATGTTCTTAATTTATTTTTATTTACTTTATTTTTTAGATTTTTGAGATATGCAAGATGCCTATGTGTAATAATATCTTTATTCCTGTCTTGACTGAACAGAAGAAGTGCTGTGCTGTGGATTGTAAAGCAGAGCTCTGGGACGTGTGGACAGACAGAGACTGTAATGATGGACATCTGCTCGTGGACAGGTGATGTATCTACTGTGTGAATGTGTTCTAGTGCACTAAACATGTAGGTTACCATCATTTTCTTTCTGAGGGGCCTCTCCTGTGAAAAGCAAATGATGGTAACCTAAGCAGGTGGGGAAGGGACGGGGGATGATCATTTTTATGCAGCTTTCTTTTTATTTTCCAGTCTGTCCAAAAGCATAACCACTGCTGGTCACAGTGCGGGAAGCTCCGGGGGGAGACTGTACTGGTATCCCCCTTCTTTGGGCGCGCCTTCACACACACTCCAGCATTCACTCATATCACAGAGACCTGGCTGGGATCAAACCAGCAACCTCTGAACCCGTGAGGCAGCGCTCTTACCTGTGAGCCACAGGTCTCTTGTGAGAGCACGTGAAGGAACTTATTTTTGACTGTTGACTTGTGAGTTCCCAATAAAGAAGTTAAAGTAAGCTGTGTACGTGATATAATGAGGTGAGATTTGAACCCATGTTTCCATCTCAGGTTTGTTCTCAGAGATTCCCATCGTGGATTTCACTTCGTGTTTTAGTGACTTTGTTGGATGAGATTGATTTACAGTAAGAAACAGTGGGATTTGAACTCAGATCTCCCAGATTCAAACACAAAGTTTTATCTCTTGAGCCACTGAGTCTGTGGAGCTGTTGAGTGTTTTGAACTTAATTGAGAGATTTGTTCTAAATTATGAATAATACTTCTGGTGTTAGAACCAGGACTTTGATGCTTGAGATTGAAACGACAGAAGCTGATGTTGTGCTGGGTTGTATTTAGGGTCATTTAGTTTTTAAGTTTAGCTTAATGTAGGTTCAGGCTGAGTAAAACAATCAATGCATCTGTGGGATTTGAACACAACTGCATTGCAGCGTAAATGTCTTGCACGCGCTGTACAGCAAATGAATCGGTAGTTGTTGCGTTACGTTTATAATCTCTGACCGAGTCTCCAGATATTGACATTATAAAGTGTAATAATAAGGAATCGCGCTGTTAGTCTCTGTTGATACTGCAGCAGGTGTTGTGTGAAGCTCTGATGTTCTGCTGCTTCATGCTTTTCTGCTTCTAGTTGGTAAATTAATAAATTAAACTAATTAATTCTAGTTCTGATAATAAGAGCCATAATAAGACCAGAGCCGTTAAAATGCTTTTTTCTTTATTTAAAAAAATACGTCGCAAAAATGAAAAGTGTGTTGCAATAAATTAAATGTGATGTTAGTTCAGTTTACAGGGACTCTGCTCGTGATGTTTTTATAATCCTGTTCTGATGTTTGTAGATCAGGGATTCTTCTGGATGGGAAGATTTATTATTATTATTATTATTATTATTAGCATTAGCATTACTATTCAGCATTTCCACTGAGTTGTTTTTTTGTGGAGTGATTTTGTTGGATGAGATTGCAAGAAAGTAATTTAATAGCATCATCAGAACTAAACTGAAATGAACAGTAGATTGAATGAAACTGATTGATACAGCATTACTGAAGTCTAATAGTATAGAATCTGTAGTATTTTATAACTATGCAACATTAATATATTTAGCTATTTTTATTACCTGTTTTTTTGTCTAATAATATCTTTATTCCTGTCTTGACTGAACAGAAGAAGTGCTGTGCTGTGGATTGTAAAGCAGAGCTCTGGGACGTGTGGACCGACAGAGACTGACACACACTCCAGCATTCACTCATATCACAGAGACCTGGCTGGGATCAAACCAGCAACCTCTGAACCCGTGAGGCAGCGCTCTTACCTGTGAGCCACAGGTCTCTTGTGAGAGCACGTGAAGGAACTTATTTTTGACTGTTGACTTGTGAGTTCCCAATAAAGAAGTTAAAGTAAGCTGTGTACGTGATATAATGAGGTGAGATTTGAACCCATGTTTCCATCTCAGGTTTGTTCTCAGAGATTCCCATCGTGGATTTCACTTCGTGTTTTAGTGACTTTGTTGGATGAGATTGATTTACAGTAAGAAACAGTGGGATTTGAACTCAGATCTCCTGGATTCAAACACAAAGCTTTATCTCTCAAGCCACTGAGTGTTTTGAGAATGCCTTTATTGAGAATTTCATTTTAAATCATGGATAATTTCAATTGATGTGGGATTCAAACAAGGGCTTTTAGGTTTGAGATTGAAGTCTTTAACCACTGAGCCACAGAAGCTGCAATGTTGTGCTGGTGTTGTTTTTAGGGTCGTTTAGATTTTAGTTTTATTTTAATGAAGGTTTGGATGATTCAAAGACATTCAATGCATCAGTGGGATTTGAACACAACTGCGTTGCAGCATCATAAGTCAAAGTCTCATGTTTAGGCACTGCACTCCAGGTAAAATATGATTCTTGTCTTGTCTGTAGATTAAACCTCACTTTAAGTGACACAGGTAACCTTAAACTTGCTGAATTTGAACCAGTACTTCCCTAGCCGAAGGTGAACAACCAGCCTCTGTACCACAGGGATTGTTTTGTTTTTGTTTGTTTGTTTTTGTGCATTACCATATATTTCTATCAGTTTAATTTTTTGTAGTTTAAACCTCAAGTGTTGCGTTTTCTTTTAAATAATAAAATGATTAAAGCTATTACCATCATTGTAAATAACAATACAATTACAGTCTTTATCAGTCACTGGCATCTTACAACATTTTGAATAAACTTAAATACTTGTTTTAAATTATTCTTTATGAACGTTGTTGTTGATTTAAGAGTAGCAAGTTTTAACTTAAGTTTAAATATCAACATTTTAAAAAAAGTTTTCATTTTCCAGAGATTTTGAGTAATCATTGCTATAAAACTAGTCTAATAACTGGCATGCACTGTGCATCTCAAAGAGGGTGAGAGCAGAAGAACATGCTTCCAATGCAAAGCAATATCAACAGCCAATCATAACTTTTCCCACATCTGTACACTCCCCTTCGAGGAGACACACTCATCTTGATCTTGGTCTTGATCATTTTACAGCACAGAAGATTTGAACCAGGATTTTCTACAGGAGGACCACACTCACATCTCTGACACTGACACTTCTCATGAGCCTCGTGGGATCTCTGTAACGAGCAAACAGCCCTCAGAGTCTCAGGAACTCCAGACTGAAGCTCTTCTCATCTGCTCTGAGACTCATGAAGTTTGATCAGCCCTGAAAGCTCATTTATTCAAGATCAATCATAGTAACTTTTTCATTTTCAACAGATTTATGATTTATTAATTCAAGAGTTATTTAAAAGAGACACGCCAGAACATCCAACAAACTCAGAGAGACTTTATTTGCTTTATTTTTATTACTTTATCATACATATAACTGTTACTTTGCAAAGATAAGGTCATTTCTTTTAGACACCATTAATGAGAATGTTGCATGCCCTCTTGTGGTGAATTTGTGTATCGCACAATGCTGCAACTTGGAAACTTGGTCTGTAAACTAAATGTCCTTTAATATTAATTTCATTTTTTTTAAAACATGCAAATCAAAAGAACTTAACCAAACGCCCTCCTGTGGGGAATTATGTGAATTATATTGCTGCTATTAATTGCGGTTATAATTTGAGGCGTTGGCATTATATAGAATTACTATAATTTAATACATTGTTGATTATCCTGCTATTTACTAGGTGTTGATTACATTTACTAAATGCTCTCTCTTGATTAGCAGAAACATATTCTTAGATCTGTAAATTACAAAATTGCAGTCAGCGAAACGCAAATTACCGCCCTCCTGTGGTGAAATGTGTGAATGACAGCAGAGCTCCTATCACAGAGGGAGACTCTCAACTTTAGCTAACAATGCGTAATCATAGACTGCATAACAACGTGCGTAATGCGTAAATCAATGGAGGAGATGTCTGAAAACAAGGTTATTATGACAACAATAAGTATGCTGTACTTTTATATCTTCTTAGATAGGCTACAGTTGTAGTTGTTGTTGTTGTTTTCCCTCCTGAGCATTATTATGGTATTTCAAGTGATCGCCTGTGGGAAATTGAGCGAATTACATTTCGGATTTTTTTCTACTGCTATAACTCGAGTCAGAGGAAATCCTTGATTTATATTATTTTATACTTACATTATATTTAATAAATCATTGATTATCCTGTGCAGCAACAAAACATCTGAAAAAAACATATATTTGAGGAAATATATTCTTAAATCTATAAACTGAATACAGTAAAGTCTCTTAATATTAACTTTAATTAAAAATACTTTTGCATGGATTACACAATTCTCTTGTGCTTTTTCCTGTAGTGTGTTATCTGTAAAACATGCGAATCAAATAGCAAATTACATTGATTCGAATTACATATATATCCAGATATATATATATATATATATTTACAGCAGAGCAGTATAAAAAGCGTCTTAGGAAAACCTTGAATTATATTATTTTGCAAGCTTCAGAATTACTTAATGTTTTATTATTGGCAACATGACTTCTGGATAACGTATGTTTTTTAAAGAATATATTCTAAACGGCAATTAAATTAAGTCTTTTTATGGATCAACTGACCAGCGCATGATTACATTACGTTGTTTTTTTCCTAGGACTATAATTCGAGGCAAAAGGTAATTGTTTTAAATTAAATTAATATCATATGTATTTGCCAAATTTTTACATTGCTGTTGTTGTTCGTGGGACTATAATTTGAGCCAAAATATATTAGAATTGATTTAATATGTCGAATGAATAGTTTATTACCCTTTGATTTGGCAGAAGTTGATTAACGCCCTCCTGTGGTGAAATGTGTGAATTACATCAGAGCTCCTCCCGTAGAGGGAGACTCCCAACTTTAGCTAAAGCTGCGTAATGCGTATATCAATAAAGGAGATGACTGAATACGCTGTATAAACCGTTTTTACGAAAACAACTCGGCACATCATAAATTAAATGCCTGAGTGCTAATTTTCGACACTTTTGCATGTAATCGCTGCGACAAGTCCCAGCTAAATAGGTAAACTGTACCTTTAGCTCTTTCCCGATTGTCGCAGGCCACAGTTTTTCTCCTTTGATCCTCCTGAGCAGGCTGGTTTGATTCTTGTATGAATAAGTATTTATCCGATTTAAACTCTTCTCTGTTTATCTAAAATGAAGAAGCCCGTGTTTTTCTCCCACGTGGGAACTGTTACTTTTCTCAGCGCATCGTCAGGATGGACCAATCACAGTCATCTGTAATTACTATATATATAATATAATTACCTATGTAATATAATCATTTTACAAAAATACTCAGGTATATGACAGTATGTTTGCCAGATATACAGCCTTTTAATTAACAGATTTGAATAAACAAAAAACTGTATTAATAAAAAAACTTAATATTTATTTTCTTATTATATTTACTTATTTTTTGGTTATTTTTTAACTGTTTTTTCTTTCTAGTTATTAGAATATTCAGGAAGGTTCCTATTCCTCAGTTTATGAATATCACTCCTAAGTCTTACTGTATGATCAGATACATGTACTCAAACAGTGCAGGTTCATGTGGGGGGTCACAGCAAAAAAGATCCTGGTCTGACCTGAAAAGTTGGTGGATGAGTCCCATGTAAAAGCTCCCATGACCCGTCACTAGGACAACCCTAGATAAACAACAGCACACAACAAAGACCTCATAAAGGAGGAACACATAGGAGAGGAACGGCAGCTTTTGGATAGCATTTCTGTTGAAGCTGATTGCAAAATGAGTTTAAAATCTAGGACTTTTAATTAACAGATTTGAATAAACAAAAAACTTTATTAATAAAAAAACCTAATATTTATTTTCTTATTATATTTACTTATTTTTTGGTTATTTTTTAACTGTTTTTTCTTTCTAGTTATTAGAATATTCAGGAAGGTTCCTATTCCTCAGTTTATGAATATCACTCCTAAGTCTTACTGTATGATCAGATACATGTACTCAAACAGTGCAGGTTCATGTGGGGGGTCACAGCAAAAAAGATCCTGGTCTGACCTGAAAAGCCAGTTGGTGGATGAGTCCCATGTAAAAGCTCCCATGACCCGTCACTAGGACAACCCTAGATAAACAACAGCACACAACAAAGACCTCATAAAGGAGGAACACATAGGAGAGGAACGGCAGCTTTTGGATAGCATTTCTGTTGAAGCTGATTGCAAAATGAGTTTAAAATCTAGGGAAGCATTACCTTACATGCATTGATAAGGGTCAGTTCACAGTTTTTCTGGAACAAGTGTATTCAAGCGTCTAACTATTGTGTGAGCGGAAGGCACTAAATAATGGTAAGAACTTTATCTTCCATTTTATCTTCACTTTTCATTTTCATAAAAGACAAAAAGAGAAACATCTGGTTGAAATGTGTGAAGATATCTTGCATTCATTCCTAAAATCTATACACTTTATAGCCTTCAGGTACCAAAAAGTCAAGATCTCAAAGTTCCAAGCCTGCAGCAAAGAGCAAAAGGAAGCGCTCTTCCAAGAAGAGGTCTGTCAGTGCCAAATCCACAAAGACAGATGTGGATATTCTGAGTCCAGCTGCCATGGAGAACGTCTACTACATCTCCCATAATGCAGTGGACTGCTTGGAGTTCAGAGGATTTGGCTGGACTGGAGCCACCAAGAAGAAAGGAAAAAAGGGCAGAAAACAAAAGATCAAAAAATGAAAACTAAATATAAGTGTTCATGCTTGACTTAAAAGGATAAATGATTTAGTTTAGTTAAGATGGATATTTATCTCAACAAATTTTAAGTTGTCAATTAACTGCAGCAACATTTTTTTTGTTTGTTTTACTATGTATATATTTAATTTGCCTACCTGTAAATATAGCAAACAAAAAATGTTTTATATAAACCATCTCACTTCTTTAAACGGTCATGGTGCATTATAAAGTGGCCAATTTGATTAATTTTAGCCAAAAATGGATTTTGAAAACATTACATTTATATCAGCTGACTCTTTTTGGTTATTTATCCTATAATATAAAACTTGTTACAACCCAATAAAATATTAATTCCTTCAAATTGGATTTCTGAAACTCTATAAAAGGGGTTAACAATAAACTAAACTTAAACGCAGGGATTTTGGAATTTAAAACGAGATTTTGGAAGTAAAACAATGATGTTGGGATGTCAGTGCACTGTAAAAATCACCAGAGGGCAGTGCAGAATACATATGCTTAATACTTTGTCACATAAGAGTTTGCTTAAAATAAAAAATGATCAGTCAATTAGTTATGAACTTTATTGGTAATTTACTACAGTAGGTGTTACTCTCCCATATGTGTACATAAAATAAGTCACGTAAAACGTTACAAAAGAATGCCAGAAGCTTACAAGTACATTCAAAGAGGCAAAAGAACATTAGTTGAAACACCAAAGAAATTAAAAACAGCCTCTAGCGCAATTCATTGCTCCACTCAACATATGCATGACCTGTAACAGTTGAGAGTGCTTGACTAAAGCTGGGCTTGTTAGAAGTTTATCAGAGTGATTTTCCAAACACGTACACGCTCACACACACCTTTACAAACACAGATAAATACAGAGCAGATGAGGCTGCAGCAGGAACCGCAGCTCATACAATGTCCCGGGTTCGTCGGATGGCGCAGCACAGCAGCATGCTGAAGATCATGCCAAAGATCTGCCCATAGAAGAGACACGGTTAATATTTGACAGCAGTGTGACCTGAGGAGAAAGACTCGGCTACAAGCTCTGGAGCGTCAAAGCTTTTTAGGTGAAAATGCATTGAAGCATATGAATGAATATCTCCTCACCATGACCACACCAATGCCAATCCCAACACCTCCAATCACGTGAAGCCTAGAGGTGAAGATCTCCTTAATAGCATCTGGGCAGTTCTGGAGTAGAAACACAAGAGGTAACAACGGCACATGGAAAAACCCATTTAACTAAAGGAGAGTTAAAAGATGAATTATTATTGAATTTCTACCGTTGTGACAAAGTTTTCAAGTCCCTCCTTTTTGGGACAGGTTTCAGCTGCTCCATCAAAAATTGTTCCTGATGTTCCACAGCACTGCAACTAATCAAAAACAGACAGAATATATTCAGTTGGATTAATGTTAAGCTGTTTTTGAAAACCGCACAAATAAGTTTCAATGTTTTCGATGTTGTGGTTTGAATGAATCATACAAATGAACACTTACTCCGTACTGAATGGCTCGCAGAGTTTCTTTCAGTGCTTCCTGTTTAGTATCTTTGTAGGTGTTGAACGTCTGTGTGTAGAACTGCTGGAGATCCATCACGATCTGAGGAGGAGGAGAGAAAGAAAGAAGAGGTCACACTGTGGGAAAATGAAAGAGGATCATGAGAAAAGGGGCCTTAAAAGAGAATTAACTTTACGCTAATGGATGAGAACTGAACTGAACTGGATAATGACACTACTGTCTTCAGTAAAGCTGCCTTTGAAGTCATTTTATTATTGAGGGACTTTTGCAACTTTGACAATTATTGAACGGAACCGAATCAATGTTGAACTCAGCTGATCTGTACAATGACACTATTGCCTTCTTTAGAAATACTTTATACATTTTGTTTCATGAGTGATGAACTTTGTAACATTGGCACTGCCATCGAATCAACATCGAACTGACTTGACCTAAAAGACAACCGTCTTCTCTAAAGTGTTTTACAGCTGAAATCAAAGTCATTTTATTATTGTTGAAATTGTACAACACTGCTATCTTCCTTTTTATTTCTGTGAAGCTGCTTTAAGGCAATCTGTTTTGCATAAAGCACTATATAAATAAATGTGACTCGACTCTGTCACCCACCTTGTCCTGATTGGACAATCCCCAGATTCCAGCGGCCACCTCTGCAGCAAAAATGATGAGCAGGAACATAAAGAACTGGAGAGAGCAAGAAAAAGTCAGAGGTGAACCAGGACATCAGCAATAACTAAAGATTGTCTTTTCTTGGCAAAGACACTCTAACGTGCACTTCTCATTTTCACTCTCATTTGGTCTGTTTAAATTATCCTGCAAACCAAAAAGAGTGAATCATGAATGTGGGTCAAAGCCACATGATAACCATCCACCAAAAAAACTACACTCTTAGAAATAAAGGTTCTTTACTGGAATCTATGGTTCCACGAAGAACCTTTAAAATCTTTCAAGCAGAAAAAGGTTCTTCAGATTATAAATGTTCTTCACAGGAAGAAATAAATTATTCTTTTATGAACTGTTCACTGACAGGTTCTTTGAGGAACTCAAAACTGTTCCTCTATGGAATGACTGCAAAAACCTCTATTTTTAACAGTGTAACTACATCAGTAATACTAATGTCAAACAAAATCTATTTGTTTTGTGCTGTTGAAGAATATGGGAGGACTCACCAGTCCCAGCATGCAAGCTGATTCTCTGATTGCGCCACAGCAGCCGAGGAACCCGACCACCATCATGATGGCACCTGCCACAATGAGGATGTAGACCCCTATGGATAGAGAAAGAGAACATTTATTACTTCGCTGTACCATTACATTTGTTTTACTATTCCTTTGGATTCTCATCTGAAAATCCAATCCTTTTTAAGATGGCGCCGACATTGTGTTATTGATACGTATATGTTTGAACATATCAGTAGTTTGATGTCTACTTAATTTTCTCTCTAGGAAGTAACTGCTTTCCCCTTATAATCACATGTATTGTTATGTATTTGATTTATAAGTTACATGGATACTGATAACGTTACTGTAAATATTCGTTGCTAGTAATCTGTTTTTGTTTCATTTAGGAGCTCTGTTCGTTCAGTATGATTGAGTTTTTTGTTATCCTGCATAGGTATAGTAGCATACTTTCTGTCACGAAAACAAATTCCTCGTATGTGTAAACATACCTGGCAATAAAGCTCATTCTGATTCTGATTCTGATTCTGAAAAAAAGACAAACTTGAAATCAAGGCTTTTTACTGTAAATGGGAATAATCTATGGTTGTAATAAATTAAACCTGATGAAAATGCCAATGTATAAATGAGAACTTTATTTCCTTCAGCTATTTTATCAGAATAAGCTATGCAAAGCAGGATATGCAAAACAAAATTCCACACAAGTGGATTGTGCTGTATCCACAGAACCACCACACTCTAAAAAAGAAAGTTTCATTATTGGAATCCATGGTTCTATGAAGAACCTTTAAGAACCTTTTAATTGCTCAAAGGATTTTAGTGGAAAATGAGTTTTCAGATTATCAAAATTTTATTCCCACTAATAAAAAAAGGTTATTTTCAGAACAGTTCATTGAAAGGTTCTTTGGGGAACCGAAAACAGTTCTTCTAAATGCCTTTTGAAATGTTTATTTTGAAGAATGTAGCTGCTTTTCTGGACTGTCTGTCACTAGGATGTTTGACACTGGAGGATGCCCTGCTGTCACTCAAAGCACTTTCAAAACCACTGACAGACACTTGGACACTTGCCTACTGAGTTTATCATGTTTCTGGACCGATGGAGGCGAGAATTCTTCTGACAGATCTTGAGAAAGGAAAATAAAGCGGACAAAACAAAAGGAGATGGGAAGGGAGCAAACAATGAGGGTTCTGTTAGTGAGGAGGAGAAAGGCAGCTCTGTGAGGGATGATGGGAAGGGGCAGAGAGCTGGCATCGTGTGGGCCAAAGACAGCCTACTCCAAAACAGCACTGCCATTATAACTCAAAAAACCTGCCTCTTAAAAAACAAACACGAAGACAGAAACCTAACATCTCTGTCACTATATTTAGGCAATGTCCACCCTTGTTATATCAGGGGGTTGGTTTTCGGTTTAAAGTTCATTTTGCCGGTTGATTTGTGGTCTTCTTCCACAAGCCAGAAACAAGGATGTCAGTATTTGTGCCTTTCATAAAACAAACACAGCCTAGAAGAATAGATAAGAGTGATCTGAATATTACCCATGTTTTTGTAGTGGTCAAGCTATTTGTGTCGCTTTAAGAACAGGATTGTTCAGTGAATGTTCAATGACCGAGTCAGGGTGTTGTCCATCAATAGTTTGAATTTTTTTAATGATTTAAAATAAGTAGTAGTCGCACATGCTCAACAAGGCTGTATTTATATGATCAAAAAATTATATAAAGCAGCAAATCGGCATATTAGAATGATTTCTGAAGGATTGTGTGACACTGAAGACTGGAGTAACGATGCTGATAATTCAGCTTTTCATCACAAGAATAAATTACATTTTAATATATATTCAAACAGAAAACAGTTCACCATGACTCATTTTTAAATTGTAATTATTTTTCATAATATTACTGCTTGCTTTTACTGTAGTTTTGATTAAATAAATAGTGAGCATAATAGACTTATTTCTTAATCATTCCAAACTTTTACAGGTGAGGTGTGTTTATTTTTTTATATATCAGTTTTAATCATCTGTACAGAAGCCAGAACAAATCCTGATTCACCTTTCATTTGCTTCATGTTGAATCAAAGTGTTCATAATGCAACATTCACATGACAGATGGTCTGGTGTCTGGAAATAGGTGTGGCTGGTTTCCATGACCACCATTATACCTCATTCCCAAACATCAACTTACAAAGACCTGATCACGTAGGTGATAAAAGGAGCTATGCGATTTTGTATGGAAATAAGGGTGGTTTTTTGAATCACTGAGAAGTTATTGAGGACTGAGGAAGGGTAACCTAAAAATCCAGGACAAACTCACCTGTGAGGAACACTGACGGGGGACCTTCTCCAGTGAAGAGTCCTTTAGTTCTTTCATCGAAACGCAGCCAGAGACCGACAGCGAAAACCCCTGTACCTGCGAGCTGAGGAAACAAACAAAAGATTTAAAGGGGTCATATGATGCGATTTAAATTTTTCCTTTCTCTTTGGAGTGTTACAAGCTCTTGGTGCATAAAGAAGATCTGTAAAGTTGCAAAGACTAAAGTCTCAAATCCAAAGAGATATTCTTTATTAAAATTAAGAGTCAATGCCTACCTACCTAAAACGGCTCATTCTAACACGCCCCCACATGTCTAAGTCCCGAAATTGGGAAGATCTGCATAACGCCGCCCAAATGTTCACGCAAAGGAAGAAGGCGTAACTTTTATTCTCGCTGTAGTATTGTTGTCGCCGCCGTCGCCATGTCGTGAAGGCGCTGTGTGTTTCGTTGTGAAAGCGAAACTACTTTGTTTGGTCTTCCAAAAGAGGACGATATCCGCTTCGTCATGCCTGAAGCTGATCCTTGCTGGTCGCTGAGGAAATACATCAACTTTGCGCTGTGGATCGCCGGATCGGCTTTCACCGGCCGCGCCATTCTCAAGCCCGCCCGCCGCCGCTCACTCAGGCCGGCCTCCGCTCACTCAAGCCGGCCTCCGCTTGAGCAAGCCGGCCTCCGCTCACTCAAGCCGGCCTCCGCTCACTCAAGCCGGCCTCCGCTCACTCAAGCCGGCCTCCGCTCACTCAAGCCGGCCTCCGCTCACTCAAGCCGGCCTCCGCTCACTCAAGCCGGCCTCCGCTCACTCAAGCCGGCCATTTTATGGAGGACTGTTTCCTGATCCTGGTAGAGTAGACTACAATACCAGCTGTTCTGACTCACAGACTGCAAGTACGTTTTTTTATATTTAAAGAATTTGCCACTGACGATTCAAACGTCATTTGTCATTTCTTCGATCACAAATGCAGACATGGTTTTTTGTTTACGTGGCGCAATGCAACGCAACGTGTAAAAAGACAGTATAAGTCATTATAATCCATAATTATGTCCTCACTGGATGCAACAAATGCCTCGTTTATAATGGGTTTTAATGTTTTTGTCTCGTCGTAACGGGACAAGGCATCACAGTATGTTAAGGGGTGTAACATTTCCGTCACACGCTTGAGGTATTCGGCCAATCACAACGCACTGGA
>NW_015505235.1:1607990-1633126 GCF_001515645.1 Sinocyclocheilus grahami | reverse complement strand
TCTATAAAGTGGGGCAGTTCCAACTTTGCAAGGACAGTCTGGCGCTTCTGACTCACAGCCTGTACGTACGTTTTTTTATATTTAAAGAATTTGCCACTGACGATTCAAACGTCATTTGTCATTTCTTCGATCACAAATGCAGACATGGTTTTTTGTTTACGTGGCGCAATGCAACGCAACGTGTAAAAAGACAGTATAAGTCATTATAATCCATAATTATGTCCTCACTGGATGCAACAAATGCCTCGTTTATAATGGGTTTTAATGTTTTTGTCTTGTAGCTCCAGCCGGACAGGGCATCACAGTATGGTAAGGGGCGTAACATTTCCGTCACACGCTTGAGGTATTCGGCCAATCACAACGCACTGGACAGCTGGCCAATCAGAGCACACCTCGCTTTTCAGAACGATGAGCTTTGTAAAAATCGACGCGTTTCAGAAAGGCGGGGCATAGAGGAGAAACAATAATGTATAGTATGTGGAAAATAATGTGTTTTTTTTAACCTTAAACTTTTAAACATTTCATTACGCCAAATACACAAAATAATGTTCTTTTTAGCAACATCAAATGACCCCTTTAATAAATCTAGGGATTTGTTTAGTTTGAGCTACAGTGACAACAGTGACATTGGCAAACTGAGCAACCAAATAATAGAGGAAACATAGCTGCAGGCCAAACATGGATTTATTTATGAAGGCAGAGTGTACAGGAAGTCAGGCCCAAAACTAAGCATTTCACTCTTTTTCCTCGGAGAATTAAGTCCAACAAGCCTTATGGTACAAAAGTACTTCAACAAAAAGCTGACCAACCTGATAATCTTGCTAGCCTGCTTCCAACAGCAAGACCTTACTTCCCCAGTGCAAATATTGAGAAAGAGATATGCAAAAATATGCTGAACGAACTCTAATCTGTCTTGACCAACTCCAGCCATTCCCAGGACACTGTAATGTGGCTTCCATGAATGAGTAACGTACTAGATTGTAATCATTCTTGTTCCTACACGTTCTCACAGGCAAAAGTTAATCAACAGCCCACAGACAAAATAAAAAACACCTTTAGACTTGATTATAGTCAAAACAGATCATTTTGATAGTCAACAGACAGTTCATATTTCATTGTCGTGCATGTAAAACAGCTGGTGTATCATTTCATTATCATTCAACCTTCTACAAAGTTGCACAAAGGGTAGAACAGTGAGTTTCCTCAGATGCTTTGACAAATGATGCAATGAATACTAAGAAACAAACCATACTAGCTAAACCAGATCACATCAAAAAAATAACAAAAAAAACCCCACACATACACACAAGCATATCTGGCACTTGACAAATCGCATTGCAATCCTCCAGTTTCCTTCTGTTTTGGAGAATTGCAGTCACAAATATGAGTCACGGTGACTCACTGCCAGGGGTGTGGAGGCTTGTCCCTCAAAGATTTCCAAACTGAACTCGACTTTTTCCATCCACACACAATGGGAGTTACTGATGGGTGGATTCAGTGTTTGCTAGTTTGTTCACTCGCCACAAAGCTAACTTAAGTCCAGGCCAAGACCCCACACCTTATTTGTGCGGTTTTAAAATTTAGCGGGCTGCAACTACATGTGTGCATTCATTTTTTGTTGTTTGTTGGTTAAAATGTCTTACATTCAAGCGAAACCATTTTCCAAACGCATTTTCAGTCAACAGTAAAAGTAGAGGTTCAACAGGCTCACGTAAAACATGGTTAATGTGGTTAATAGTCACGAGCAACTAATAGATACTAGATAGAACTAGACAGTGTGTTTTAGAAATGCAGTCTGACCACAGCTTCTGTTTAAAAGGCATGTGAACAATAAACTAATTTCACACTTAATTCAAGTGTTATTAAATTATATACAAAATGTTAAGGATCGTGTGTCTCTCAAAGAGCAAAGTTGGTCATGCACTACATCAAATATAGATAAACTAAGTAACACAAAGTATGACAAGTAAACAAGCAACTAAAAACATTCAACCCACATTTACATTTCAGTGTGACTATGTTCCCTTTTTACTCTACAAACATACAGTTGAATTAACATGTGCTTATGTAATGAAGTAAAAACACCTACCCAGAAGATGAAGTTGAAGACAAAGAGCAAGTATTTGATACACTGAAGTCCACCTGCTGCCATGGCTAAAAAGTAAGCGTAGTTTCAAGAGAAAACACCCGATACTGAGCACCTGAAACGTGCTTGTTTTCAACCTTAAAAAACAGTGAACAACCTTAAAAAAAAGAAAGATTCCAGCAGTCCGTACCCTCCTACCTGGCCTTTGTCAGAGGAAGAAGGAGGGGCAAAACCATTATAGATTTTCCGTGTGACAGGAAAGTGTAGAGGAAGATCACAGAAAAAAAGTTACCTGCCACTCTGTCAGGCGGAAAAAAAGAGCTAACACATTTTAGTAGTATATAAATGGAATATAAAAAGTATTAAACATGGCACTTTAGTTGACAAAACTGCATCAACACAAGCTGATCAGGTTTCAATTTTCATGTAACTCGAGCTGTCCTTCAGGAACACTGGGAAGTCAGAACACAGCTATTGTCCCTTTGCTTAACACTTTTTCACTCTTAAAGTGAACACAGGTTAGAGACAGAGGTCAGGGAGAAGAGCGAACATTACCCTATGAAGCCTGCTGTGTCATACATCATGCATTATTTTATAAGACCTCCAAAAGATCAGCTTTTATCAAAATTGTCCTGAAAACCTGTTGCAGCCTGTACACAATCTTCTACATGCCTTCTGCCCTCTAACTGTTCAAATCTTGAGTTTTTATTCTAAAAACGCCAATTTTTAAGGTTGTGGTACACGTCTTTTTTGCTGTGAAATCTTGATTAATGATCCTAATGAAGTAAATGTTATAATAACTTACTGTTATCAAATACGTATCAAATATGATACATCAGGCTTCTGAGGAACATTTTTGCAAATCTCTCAATCTTCATGCATTAAATTTATAAAATATATATAATCTTACTAAAACATATTATTGGGAGATATAAAGGGACAACTGATATTTACATACATTTTATATAAGTAGTGTGCTATATTGTTGCGACAGAGATCTTGTTGATTTACATTACAAAGCAATCAGAATTTCATATTTTTGGCAATATAAATATCAGGCTCCATATTCTCCTGCATATGGGTCATAAACACCTGATGTATTAAATGTGATCAAAACAACATAAAAGACAAACACATATTTTTTTATATTTTGTCTAAAGGTTCAGTAAAGTTCCATTAAAAAAATTACTATTATTTTTTTTATGTCAGGCTTTACAGGGTGTGGACAAATCTCAGCAGTCCAGAACCCACTGGGTATCAGATTGCGTGAATCAAAGTAAACACACTTTGTTTAAAGTTTCTAGCTAAAGCAGGGGAAGCATTTGCTTTCTCTGTATTCCAAATGTTCAACCAAACCAGACCTGATCAAACCAAACCAGATCAACATACACACACACACTGTCACTTTAATCAGTCGAAATAAGCTCTTTTGCACTACAAATCATTGTTTTTTGCACTACAATCATTATATCTGCACTGTTGTTTACTTTTACTGGTTTGCACTCTATCTGCCATATGCCTTGTGCTTTATATATATATATATTTTTTTTCTTACATTTTACCTTATTTGTATATTTGTATAGTTGTATTTTGTATTTAATCTGTACATATCTGTATTTATGTTATCTGTATGCACCAAGGGTCTGAGAGTAACACAATTTAAATTCTCTGTGTGTATGTGCTGTACATGTGGAAGAATTGACAATAAAGCAGACTTGACTTGACAAACTGGTTAGTGCTAATATAGATTATTTATATAACATTGCATTTCTATTTCCCCCCCTATGTGGACTACATATAGGTAATTGGTTTCTGTCCTTAAGTCCTTATTTCTTTCTTTGTGAGATCTAAAGTTTACATGCGTTTACCTTTCATCCCTGGGGCTAAATTTAACCTCATTCATGGGATGGATTAGGGATGTGGTTGCCTAGCAACAGGTATGCAAAACTTTTACGTGTTCAATAAAAACAATTGACCATCCTGGACTTGGATTGTAGCCTACGTTATCAGTTTTTAGCCTGAAACTGGCCTTCTCGTGAACCGCTCAACCAATATGCGAAAATCTCTCGAAGAAATCTTTACAAGAACATAATTAATAGTTAATAGAATTTGTTTTGTCTTTGATTTCTGAACATGTTTTGCTTACCCGCTGCCCACAGTATGGCGAAGTCTTGGCTCATGAATATTAATCAGGGCATGCTGACGTTCTTTCGTGACCTTCCTGAAGATGACACTTACGTAATCTATTCTAATTATTAGTCATGAGTCGATTCGCATTTTTATTTCGAATAACAAGCAAGTACTTTTTAGTTTTTTAACGAATAAGTTAGCTAGGGGAGTGTTATAAGGAAATTAATTCGCCAACAGATCAACGCAATTGCGATCGTATACCAACGTACTGCCCACTTCTCACCAATCCAGACGCCGTACAATACGTTACGTAATTAATATTAATAAGTTGTGCCTTCACCATAGTAGGCGATAGCGCTTTTCGAAATGACAGAGAGCCAATCAATGACAAATCAATTCAGCAAATCAGATATCAGCCTTTAACATCATATATGTGTAGCAATTTTTATGTTAAATAATCAAAAAAGTATTTTTTAGAAGTTTGTCTAAAAACCCAATTAAAAGAATAGCCTACTGTTTAGGCAGAGTAGCAAGTCTATATTAGACATTATGTCACACATGTACACTTTTTTCCACAATAAATAAGCATTTAGGAGTGAACTGTATTAAACTCACCCAAAATATGAAATTAAAGAAGAACATGATGTATTTGATGCATTGCTCTCCACTGGACAGACCTGACTTAGCCATCATGTAAATACAAATTCTAAATCAAATACACAGCAACAGAAGTCTTGTTGTTCTCAGATGTTTAAATTCCCGAAGGTCTGTGTCTGTCCTTGTGTTGCTGGTCCGTGGCTCAATGCTGCTGCCCTCGGGGAAGTGACTGTTTATAACAGTAAACTCCCACCTCTCATGTGAGAAAGGGAGAACCTCTGGAGACAGTCACATTCACTTGTCTTTCTTTATTATTGATGACCACCTTATGTTATGAAATGATCATCAAGTAATGCATTTGTATGTCTACTCAAAAAAGAAAGATAATGGCATTTGGAGAAGAACATGGTAAAATTGTCCTCTCATGACCTCTCTGTCTTGTTTCCTGTGCTTGTTTTTAGACTGTGTGGCTCTTTCACAGACTGCAGCACAAGATAGGAGTTGTCTCGTCTTGTGATCAGAGTACTAACATGGCACTTTGCACCTCTCTGTGACATTTCTCAGCGTATTTTCAATTTGAAGCTGTCAGTCAGTGGTTATCACCTTAATCAGCACAACAAAAACTGCAAAACTAGTTCTTCAAATTGTTGCAACACTAACAAATGAGCAGATCTGCAATCATAATATAATCAATGATATTTGATAAAAGTTGATGTTTGTTTATGTTGCAAAAAACCTAGATAACAGCATTCTTAGAACTTCCCTCACGTTCTGGCAATGTCAACTCAAGTTATTCCAGTAAGATTAATAGAACATTCATTCAAAGTTATCTGGTCTTTAAAAATGTTCTCAAAACGTTAGCCCAAAACATTATCTGTACAACATTCATAAAGTTTTTTTTACATTTTAGTTGAATGTTAGTCTAACATTTTTTAATATCTTGGTACTTATTTCAGAATGTTTAGAGAACATTCAAAAGTAAGGTCTACATAATGTTTGCAAAATGCTCAAATGGAATGTTCACTTAACATTCACATAACAAAACCCCCCCCCAAAAAAACCCCATAAAACATTTAAAAAACTGCACATTTTGAACATTCAGTGAACATTTCGGAATAAATTTTCCTAACACAAAATTTTCTTAGAATATATTTTTGTTACAGCAATGCCATAGCAATGAGTCCTGTTTTGTTCTATCTCTATCCTTCTCGAAGAGATGTAGGGCCTATGCAAATCATTTCTCCTTATGAGACTGATGTATTGAGAAAGATTCTCTGATGCCATTTTTACTCAAAAATAATTGATACAGCTTTCTTATTAAAATCACTTTACAGCAATTTACAGATTATAAATTATAAATTTGTCAAAATCGCACCTTAAATGTCAGATAAGAGCACAGCAGATAATGCTTTCCTCTCTAAGATATGATCTAATGGATGTTAACAGAATGTCAACATGACACATCAGCTAGTCATGGCCCAAACATTTAGTCATTTGTGGTTTCCTCTCCAATAATGTCTAGGTACTAAATCTTCAAAACTCACAGTTTAAGTGTGCCATTTGTGGAAAATACATATGCGGATAATTAACATGCACTGCTACCTTATGCAATGATTACTCATGGTTGCTTCCAAACTGAACATTTTCTGCTCTGTTTACAGAGTCTGTCCTCTGTCTAATTATAGAAGTTCTTTGCTTTGATTGATTTTTCCTAAAGCTGGTGGTGCTGGCTCTGCGGAGAGGCGAGTACAGTGAGGATGACAATTTCGTTGCAGATGAATGGAGCCCATTGTCACGGTCAGAGCAGCACACTTCTTCATCCCCCAGTGTTGTGACACCCGTCCATCTCCGTCTGTGATGCACGTCACCCTTAGCAACTGCAAAACAATGACTGTCAATCATACTGCCAGGGACTCGACGGAATATCATATATTTATTATGGAATGAAGTGAAATTCTATTTACTTCACAAAGCCCGTCAACAAAGCGCATGGCATAGAACTGAGTCACAATGTTTTTCACCTCAGCATCCTAGATGCTCATTCAGTTCAATGGCCTCTGCTCACAAATGGAGGTTAATCATTTAGGTATGAAATTCCAGACAATTAATTCAGACACAAGACCTGTTTGACCTCAGAGTGACATTTCACAGGTAATTTAATTTTGAGAGAGGTTACTGGGTGAACAACCTCTGATTTTGTAAACACTAAAATCAGATTAGTTTTTAAACTGCTATTTCATGCATGTAGGTTTCATGGAATGTGTGCACATATTTCCACATTTTCACACATTGAGCAAAGACATGATGACATTTAATCTTATCTGCGTCATGGCATAACCAAACATCCTCTTTGCTGAGAAAACCTGTTGCATACTTTTTAGTCATACTCTGGTGTCTAGTGCATGATCTTTCACACTACTATATAAAAAAAAATCTGTTACCTCATGTCATTCTCATGACAGTGACTCATTTCTGTGGAAAGCAAAAGATGTTTTAAACAATGTTGCTAACTAATCTGATTCCTTTCCTATTGACTTTCAGTGTATGGACACAAAATACAACAGAAGTCACTGGGAATGGAAACGGTTTGGTTACCAACAATATTAGAAAAAATCATCTTTTGTGGTGATATTCATAATGTTCAAGAAGTTCCTTGGATTTGAAATTCAACAGATTTATTCTCTGTAGAAGGGAAAAGGAAAATAAGAGTCAGTTTGAGGCCTTTTGTGGAAGGACCTCTCTTCAAAACAACTCTGTATTCATAGTGGCACAAAGACAGTTTTGAAAAAAAAGGTCTCTATTAATAGAGTTCGGGACATTGGAGGCTAGTGGTGGGTAATGATGCCCATGCTGTTAATGGCGCCCTCTAGTGGTTCTCAGAATGCTACATTTTTGAGAAGGGTGAGAACATCTTATTGGTAATTTTTAGATATATGAGCGATAGTTAGGTTGCAATGTTGATTGTTGACCACATGAGGGCACACACTGCTAAAATTCTGATGACTTTATCAAAGCTCAACCGACCGTTTTTTTTAAACCACAAGAGAGTGCTAATGTTGCATCATATCCACATCCCCAAACCTCTTTAGATGGAATCTGTCATTAATTCATTGCATATATGTTGGTTTGGCTGTTGCAGCTCTTGCCTTAACCTCCCACCATATGTATAGAGCATGGATTAAGATAATACATTAGAATCATGCCTTTAGAGTGCAAATCCCTATACCTTTCAAGTGGGCCAAATCTATCCCAACTGTACCCTCCAGAAATATGTGAGTAATGTAGGCATATATGTCTATAAGTAGAAGGTGTCTAATGAATGAGAGCACCAAGGCTGATTTAACGGGCAGAAACGTGAAGAAAACGTGACATACTCCACATTCTTTTTTTCCCAAGAGGAAATCAAGCAAATCGAGAGCAGTTGTGTGGGTGAGCTGGTGAGGGGTATAAGCGCCGTTTCTGAATGGATGAAATTCCACGTCTCCTCAATGATCTGAATGTGTAGAGTTCCTATAGACCTAGATATAGAACATAACTTGGCAACATGAAAATCTTGGTAATTGCGTGTTCAAATGTATGTTTTACTAGGCTTCTGATGTTCTGTATGAAAGAGCATCACATATCAGCTAACAAAAATATGTTGTAATAACATTTTGCTAATGTTCCTATTAAGGTAAAATTTTATTTCTGAATGCAATGTTTAAACTAAAATGGTCTATAAAACATTTCCATGAATGATGTATAAATGTTTTTGTGCTAACATTTTAATAACTTTTTAAAGACCAGATAACTTTCAGCTAACATGAACATTCTCAGTGCTTTGGTTAATGTTTTGGCAAGTTATGAACAAACATTCTTCCAGTAATGTTAGTAGAACTTTTGTTCAAAGTTATCTAATCTTTAATAATGTTCTGAAAACTATAGCACAAAAACATTTAAAAAAAATTACAATAACAAAACAGTGGTGTAGGTGTCTTATGGCAGCATATTCAATCATCCATCATACAATCATCCATCAGCTTGTAATTCAAGAAATCAGTGAAGGGCAACAGCTTTACAGTTCAAGAGACAGATACTTGGGGATAGATCAAAAGGTTTACCAATGATCTTCTGAACCATTTTGTGTATTTCTTTCAAGTACGCCTTGATCATGTCACAGGACCAATATTAGACTTTATATTAGACACAAAAACATTACTAATACTTTGGGAAAAAAAATGTCTGAAACATTTTGGTTGGATGTTTGTCTAACTTTTTTTTTTAGATGTTATTACTTGTTTTTGAATATTTAGAGATTAAAAGTAACACAATGTTTGCAAAATTATAAAATGGAATATTCCTTTATGGAATGTTCTCTTAAGCAAGAATTTATTTTTTACTTAATGGGAATTTTAGCAAAACATTGGTAGAACTTTTTTTTAAATGAACAAACGTGCTATGTTTTTTTCCCATAACTTGTAAGTTAGCCAAAGTTCTTTGAACATTTCCTGTTTGCAGGGATAAAGGCTGCTGAGCCTAATATTTTAGTGAGTGACATAATTGTAGTGAATGGGGCAGGTGCATCATCCTAATGATGCTGTCAGCCAAAATAAACACTCCAAGACATTAATAACGTCTTTGACATTTCCACAGAATCGGCTTCAGTTTTGTAATAGGTCTCTCAGTATTTAATGGGTCCATTTCTGGTGGACCTGGATGACAAGTGGGCTTTGTTCACCCGTGGCTGAAGGTCCTGGAAATTAGTTAAAGTTTGGCTCAAACATAAGCCCTCTCTCTCTCCAGCAGTCATGGTATTAAATTAAGCCTGGCCAAAGCCTGGAGAGGATTTTGCACCTTCACAGTCTCCAAGCGTCCCATACCTGGTTGCACTTCAGCTCGCCGGCAACATGGCTGTGAATAAATCCTGTTCGTATGTAGGTAAGTCATGGCAAAACCTGTTGACAGATAATTGGCTATCCAGGGGTTGACAGCGCTTTAAAAACTCCTGTCTTTAGTTATAAACTGTACCAGAGGCATTTAACCGAATGGTTGTGCTCTGTCCAGATAACAACATGCTATTGACAACAGTAAACTGTACATGTACATGTATGATGAATAATATTTAATGATTTATACAATGCAGAGTGCCTGTGTATGTGACATTTACATATATATATATATATATATATATATATATATATATCTTATATTTAGATATTACTAGAAATATTTTGTTTTGAATAAAAATACAGTAAATTGTTCATGTTAGTGTGTTGAATATTGTTTATGTAAATAGATTGCATTTTTTGACGTGTTTAAAGAGCTGTAAGAAGAGCCATCTTTTTAAGTTTCTTTTTTAGGTCTTTTAAAGGTTAAAGTGCATCCTTAACCCTGTGTAGTCACATTTTTGGAGAAAGATTAATATAAATGTTAAATGTATAGATATTAATTGATATTAAAACTTTACCTTTACCATTAACAGAGGTGAATAACTGTGTTCTGAATGGAGTCAGCACTGCCTTGAGTGAGTCCTCCTCTATCTGCAGTGATTTAAAGGAAGTATCTGAGATTGAAGTCATGAACTCCATCAGCTGCACATTTGATGATCCATTTGACTTCACTGAAGAGTCTTGGTATCACGTGAGTAGCGTGCTCAACATGTCTATGTGGCAAATAAGTTAAGTTTTTATGTGTTTGTAGATTACTTTAATGAAATAAAGTGTCAGTATAGTTGACTATAATAGCACAACAATTCTACAAATAACAAGTGCCACAACAACAGCAACAACAACACTTTCCTATAAGCATCCGTTGGTCGCTGTGCATGGAAAAACTTTCCCGATTCACGAGGTCATCACATGCAATGATACAAATTGAGGTAATTTTGATGTGCTGTAAAATTTAATCAGTTTTAAAATGTTGCATATTTATGTCGCTAGAGAGAAATGAAATTAGCTTGAATAAATTTATATTAATTTATTCAATATAGCCTAATTTCAGGGATTCTCATTGCTCGATTGACAGAGAAAGATGCAGAATGCATGAACTACAAAAAAAATGATGAAATACGTCTACACTACAAGCTGTCTGTTCACTTAAAGCAGGAAAAGTTTGAACATGACACTTGCCAACTGCCAAATGCGATTGAAAATTACAGGAAATCTACTCTATTCCTGAACTGATTTTCAAATTAGTGTTTCCTGATGTAAAAAAAAAAACTTGCAAAGTACACATTATTTATTAGTAGGCTATAAATAACATTGTTTTTGAATTATAACCTAACTTCAGTTTAATTCTGTCTGTTTATTTTACTTTCGAATTTTTCTACAGTACTAGCACAGAAGTAAGCACATTGTGCTCATGGGGGCACTTATCCCCGAATCCTAAATATTAACTCAAACCAAGCGCTATTTAACAGAGATGCATGATGCAATAAACGGATGTTCGCGGAATGTATTTTTTTTCCTTTGAACCTGTTGGCGACTCCATCTTTACACACACGCGAAAGCCCCTCCGGCGCGTAATGATGCGCTCCGGCGCTTGGAGACGCACAGGTATTCCTCCAGGGATAATTAGTCAGGGACAAATCAGAAGTTTCTGTGGAGATGCGTTCTGTTGTGCGTGAAGCAAAGCTTTGCGCTTCCCAGTCAACGTTGCCAAAATCAGACAGACGGATGGATTTCATGCTTTGCGAGTTAAATGGATAAACAGAGGGAAAGATGGATGGTGGCGTCTCTGTAGGGTGACATCAGAAACGGGCATGCCACCAGAAGCGGTGAAAAAACACAATTTTCCTGGAACGCCGAGAAAGTGTTGCTGTATTTGACTGTTTTTGTGTTTTTCTTTAAGTGTGACAGCATGCTGCAGACAAGTGGCAACAAGATACATGTGAGTATGCTTTTGATTTCTCAAGATTAGTACTACTAGAATACTAGCTGCAATACTCAAACAGGTTAGCATTAGTTCTACAGCCAGTAACTTGAATGAAGGATAAACCAGAAATAATGGCATCAATGAAAAGTGGCTATTGCCTTCACACTTTCAATCTACATTGAAGTGTATTGAGAGCAGCCAAATTAAGAAGCAATAGTCTGACCTACATCTATCCTCACCATACTCCCTCCCCCCTTTCTCCTGAGTTGAATTTGATATGCACACACACTGCTGATGAACAGTGAGCCTGGGTACATTGTATTCTCCTCTCACCTGTTCAGGTGGCCAATAACATGATGGACATGGACCAGGACTCTCGCAAACGGCTGTGCTTTGCTGACGGCCGAAGGAAAGTGGACTATGTACTGGTGTACCACTACCGAAAACGCTCCTCTGTCAGGGGGTCTCCTAGTCAACACAGACTGTCCATCATCTCCAATGGTAGTTATCCTTTAGGAGTGGAGGAGAAAGACCAAGAGGGAGGGAAGGATGAACCTGCAGAGGTGGTGGTGGACGTCGGACCCCCGGACCCCGCCGATGGGGAGAAAATCATGATCCGAGAGGAGTTTGAGGGTAATTTAAAGGACGCTGGGCTGGAAATTGAGCATGATAAAGAGGTGAGTAGAAGCTGACTAGATCTTATTTGTGCTGGTGCTCCTTTGTAAGAGCCACATCTGGTGTTGATTTTACAGAAAGCTGTCACTTTAGATCAGTTGAGTCGTGCCTTATCAAAAACAATATCAGTCATGATCTTCAAGAGTGACCACTTCTATTCATATCCTAGAAATTTTGGAAATAAGATCTTGACCGTGAATTTTTTTTTTATTTTTCAGTTTGTTTTCATAAAGACTTTACTTAATAGTGTATGTGTGTGCTTGAATTATGAGCTAGTCAGTCTTTCCAAGTCCTACTACGCAGCCTAGTATTGGATAGAGTTACCATTTCACAGGGCATCTGACCAATTTGGGAATTATCCATGTATCATTGTTTTGTTATGTAAGCCATTACTCTTAAAGATGGCCCATTATGGAGTAATTGGACTGTATTTGTATGGTATTATTAATGGTCCCAAATGAACTCTTCTTCATCTGTTGCTAGTGAGTTTGTTTTTATATAATATCTGGGGAATCAGGTGAACTCTCCTTACTTAAAAAGCTAATTGACATGCTTTCTTGTCTAATGAAAAACTCTCTTGTAGATAATAGCAGAAAACGCGTTGTTATTGTGCATCTCTGTCTTTGTGATCATTTTGCACTGCATCTGTAGGGTCATTAGACTGTGAATGCTTGTGGTGTGAAGCCAAGTAAGATTATCAGGCTGGTAATAGTAGTGATTGACTACTCTCTTTTAGAAGAGCTGTGAACCAGCCTTTGACAGCACACTGAGTTAACTGTACCCTATCCTGAAAGGGACCAAATTTCTGATCTAAATTTAAGGCTTTGCTGTTTGTCGTTGTTGTAAATGATAGATTTCCCCTTTTTGAATTCGGACTTAATCATCTGAACCTGAGGTGTTTTTATCATGCATCATGCATTTAAAAAATTGAGGTATTAAACAATGCACTCCAAATCATCATTTCCCCATGGAAACCCTAGTAAGGTGGCAAGATGTGCCTGCAGTGACACGCTTTGTCATGATGGCTATCATCATCATCGTGATCACTAAACTTTAATTCAACAGTCTTCTCCTGCTTTTTCTGATCACAGTCATTACATAATGTTTTGCCCCAGCCGGTGTTTTTGAGGTATGCTCTGTGACCGCTACAAATACCTGCGGTCAGACGCTCTGAATTATTCAGCCGGTAAGCGAAGTTTGATTGTAGACAGTCTGAACAGGGACAGCGGGTCAAGTCACACCTTAGAACCATGTCTCACCTGGCGTGTTCCTCTTATCTCAGCACATCGTTACAGTTTACTATCACGCTGGTGGATATGCTATCTCAAATAACTTCAGGTGTTCTAGAATTGTCTAGTTTTGGTTTATTGTTTCATGCATGAGCTGCCGGGTGGATTGACTTTATAGGGAGTGAAGTTTTGTTTTGAATACCTTCAATGCTCAAGGGGACATCGCTGCCGCTGGTATCATGTGTCAGTGGCTGCTTTAGCTGTGTTTGTTTGTCTTAATAGCCCTGGTCTGATGGATAACATTGGCTTTCTATGGTGGCAATAAAAAAAAACAAGCCTAAAAACAACAAAACCAGAAGGACGATGTGGTGAGAGAGATTTTTCTGCAGTTTTTGTAATTTGGCATTAATTTTCACAGTTAGTGATTGTGTTTTTTTCTGTAGAAGTCCATGCTGAAACAACCTATCTATTTTAGGGTTTAACTAGTGCACCTTTCTCAGTGGTGTAAATATTCAAATATAAAGTGAACCATCATGTTCACAAGTCTCTGACATAGAGTTTAGTCTCATGTCCTTGAGGTGGAGTCCAAATCAAGTTACAATATAATTTTTATATTTTATATAATTTTTTTATATATTGCAGGCTAATTTGAGTAATCTATAAATGCACTCAATAGAAAATTTCTTCTCATTTTCTGAATACAAAATGAATGGGTAACTATGGTAACTGGGATTTGTTTTCCCTCAAGCCAAACCATGCTAAACATACATTTAACATTATATATTTCAGTATTTCTAGAATGCTTTATGCAACACAATTTCAGATATGGAGGCATTTTCTAAAGTAGATGCCATTGCTTCTCTCATTATCATTGTCTGTAAACCTCAGGACATTAAACCAGTTTAAGTCACCATGTTGAAATGCTGTTGTGTAAAACAAATGATGTAATACAAAATGATGCATAATCTCACAAGAGTTATGGCACGCAAAAGAAACTCGCTTTTAACTGAAGTCGAGTCTATTTAAGTGCGACTTAAGTTTGAGTCTGAGGTTAGAGTAAGGTGACCAGACATGCCACTTCCCGGGGACACATTGTGCACAGGATTTCTAAATTGCCTAAAATAACCAGGTTTTGGCTGTTTGCACTGAGCCGATCTATCGGTGTATGACATAAGTACCACGTGAGTTATAGAGAGCAGAGCAGACGGCTCCATGCTTTCGAATCGCTCTCGCGGTACTTTGATGTCATACAATGATCAAACAACCAACACCGGGTTATTTTAAGCAATTTAGAAATCCTGTGCAGAACGTGTCCCCGGGAAGTGGCACGTCTGGTCACCTTAGGCTAGAGTTTGCATCACTGTATAAGCCATGAATTCTTAGGATTGCATCCGTTCAGAGGAGTTGTTTCTCTTTGCTTGAGTTCTTTAAACCAAATGTCAAAGACAGGGTTCAACCTGCCATGAAGAACCTTATCCGCTCATGGGTCTTCAAATCCCCTCAAATGTCAGTCGCAGCCGGTTTCTGTAGTGATGGCTCCCGCTCAGACTGTGCTCAAATCGACCTAATTGCCTTACCCTGCTGAGATGAAGTACTAATTGGAATATCTTATCCTAATTAACCTTCTCAGATCCACATGTTATTTTTATCTCTCTTTTATGAGCGTGTGTGTGTGTGTGTGTGTGTGTGTGTGGAGGGAGCAGAGAAAAAACACCTGTGATGTTGGAACGCAGGGGACGGTGAGGATGTCCTCAGGTTTCCATCATCTCTTTCTGTCTCATCACTCTCATCTCAATGTCTCTTTCAGTTTCATCTTCCTTAACACATGCTTCTCTAAATGGCATGGCTGACCACTGCCAGACAGATACAGTTACTGTCATCTCTGTATGGGCACGACGCAGCTTCAGTGTTAGGTTTCATGGCTACAACTAGCAAAAAGAGATCATTTCCATACCCCCCAAGTTTATGTAATATATAGTCCCTCTTTAGGGGCTCTTGGATGGGCTTGATGACAATCTGCCACTCTTTTGACATTGATTCTGCCTATTCTAGGTTATTTTCAATTTATGTGTTTGTATTTGCATGCTGTCGATTACCAAAGGCCATAATTTTCACCATATGTTTAAATGAATGTGAAATATATTTATGGTAAAACACATAGAAATAGGGTTGGGAATCGAAAATCAATTGCAATTCCAGAATTGGATACTTAAGGTCAGGAATCGAATACTTGTTGTAAAATTTTAATTTCAATTCCACCTCAATTCCTGTGTGCGCATCTTTTTTTTTTGTTGTTGGCAAAAAGGGGCTGTAAAAAATGTATTAGTCTTTGAATCATTCATTCAAGAGATACATTCAAAAACACTGATTCATAATATTAATCGGAATTGTAATTAATGCAATTCAAGTGATACCCAACCCTACTTAGAAACATAAGAGGCAAGTGGTCAGCACTTCAAATTAGTGCTTAAAATATGCAAGTATATAATCACAACATTTGTGAGGCTGGTGTAATTGGGTTTAGTTGTTTTCTTTAAAAAAAAAGTTTTTTTCAATAATATTCATTTGTTAATTTCCCACATTCTAAAATAAAATGTGCTAAGATTGTTCCTTTAGGGCTCCAATAGTTTGTCACCGGGGCAATACCCTTCAAGTGATGTCTTTGTACCTTATTTACCCCTAAAAGGGCTCATGGTAGTACCTTAAAGGGATAGTTCACCCAAAAATGAAAATTTGATGTTTATCTGCTTACCCCCAGGGCATCCAAGATGTAGGTGTCTTTGTTTCTTCAGTAGAACACATATGATGATTTTTAACTCCAACCGTTGCAGTCTATCAGTCTTATAATGCATGGCAATGGTAACAAAATCTATGAGAGTAAAAAAAAAATGCACAGACAAATCCAAATTAAACCCTGCGGCTCGTGACGACACATTGATGTCCTAAGACACAAAACGATCGGTTTGTGCCAGAAACCGAACAGTATTTATATAATTTTTTACCTCTAATACACCACTATGTCAACCTGTCTTTGGGCGTGTGCAGGGCATCCGTTGCGTGAGGTGTGTACGCGCTCTGGCTCTATTTTGTTACCATTGCCATGCATTATACGACTGATAGACTGCAACGGTTGGAGTTAAAAATCATCATATGTGTTCTACTGAATAAACAAAGTCACCTACATCTTGGATGCCCTGGGGGTAAGCAGATAAACATCAAACTTTCATTTTTGGGTGAACTATCCCTTTAAGGTACTACCATGAGCCCTACCATGAGTATCTCATTTATGATGGTTAAATGAGATACAAAGTTGTTATTTTAAGGGTACTGCCTTAAGGAACAGTTTTTGCACATTTTGACAGTACATATACAATAAAAATTCAATAAAAGTCAACTAATTACCAAAATAATGAGTGAAAATTCAATTGGAAATGCATATGGGTTAGCATTTATCTCATCTTAACTGGCCTGAACCAAAATTTATGTTAAAAACAGGTCACTTATACTTCAGAACTGTTTATTTTCTCTTTAAATTCATAAAATGACGCAAATCAACTTGGAGGCTGTATGTCAAGATCTTTCTTTTCAATTCTTTCCCCAGAACAAGGCTCATGGTCATGCTTTCATCCGGCTACATGCGCCTTGGCAGGTGTTGAGCAGAGAGGCAGAGTTTCTCAAGATCAAGGTGCCCACCAAGAAGGTAAGACACAGCAGAGCTCCCTCCTAATCTTAAGACAGACCCGAGTCCCTTGGGATGTCCTTATGCGAGTTCTCCACAAGCCCTCAGAAGTCCCTGCATACGTTATGTAGTGTGTCTCTGATGAATGAAAGGGAGAGAGGGAAAAGCACATATGACTGATGCTGATTGTTGGTCTAATGATTTGCTGCCAATTTTTGACTGCAAAAACTTTGTCTCTTGTTCAGAGTTACGAGTTAAGAGAAGAAAAAGGTCTGGCTGCCACCATGAACGAAGTGTGGCGGAAGTTAAATCAACCGTTCCAGCCCAAAGTACCCCATCAGGAGCAAGAACACAGCCGTACCAAGTTCCTTTCACACTGTTTCTCCCGGGACAAGCTCCACCTGTGAGAACCTGCCGTGGTTGGGGTGATGTGGGGTTAAATGTCATCAGGGGCCACATGGGATTTTGTTCCTTTCTTAGAGGACTTGACAGGATTTGTTTGACTGCCAAAGGAATCTGGGTAACTCATGGATGTCTCATCGCTATTTTTGGCCTTTTTGCAGGTACAACATCAAGTCAAAGGACACCTTCTTTGACAACGCCACAAGGAGCCGAATAGTGAGTCTCTATTACTTTGCTCATGAAAGTTCTTTTCAGCCGGAATGGTACAATGTGATACGTGTTCTTTGAATGTTGAGAAGAGAACACGATATACAAAAGGGAACAAAAGTTATTTGCTAGCAGCAGGAGACTGACGTCTCTAGGCAATCTTCTAGGAAACCAGTTCCGCCGGGGTTTTTCCAGGAACAATTTTCAGGTTTCTTGTTTGCTTGTATCTCTCTCACTCTCTCTCTCTCTCTCTCTCTCTCTCACTGTCTGTCCCAGGTGTATGAAATCCTCAGACGCACCGCCTGCACACGGACCTGCCAAACCATGGGTTAGTAATACATTAATCAATAACCTAAGCACAGACTAGCGTTCGGGGAATCCTCAGGATAGTCAGGGCCAGAATGAGAGCTTTGGATGTGGGCACGGTGCAGTTGGGACAGGGTGCAACACAAGCCCATGCCATATGCTCGCTTGGACCGAGCCACCGTGCAGACGGATCACCGTGGGCTACTGGGAGATCGAGGCTATCTGGCAGAAGGGACGGCTTGATGCTCTCTTTAGTTCTCCAGCCGTACCCCTCCTTTTCTTTCCATCTCTCATACTTTCTCTCACTTGGTTTTGTTACAAACTGAGTAAATTGGGTCATAAAGTTCTGGGATTGGGATCCGAATTGAAGCCGGGTCCATTGAGGTGGAAAGAGGGGGGCGATGGGTAGTAGTGGTCTTTTCAGCTTGTTGCTGGAGAGCTACTTTATTAATTGAGGGCTAATCACCAGAGCGTACGTGTCGTTCCTTTGAGGACTGATTAATTACTTTGATTAAAGCCTGTGTTCCACATGTCAGCTGTCTTCCGCCTCGAGGACTCAGGCTGCCGGCTTTCCAAAAGCAATGAAGTTGGGTCACTTTAAAGTCAAAGCAGTCAATCATTATTCCCGAGTATTTTAAGGTGCCCTCTTTTTTGCCTCACAGGTATCACCACATTGATAGCCAATGGGGTCTATGATTCAGCGTTCCCGCTACATGATGTGAGTTTTTTTTTTCCTGGATTCCTTTGCCATTTGTTCTGCTGTCAGGTTGAAATGTGTTTTTGTATGCTTATAGGGAGACTTCCACCCCAGTGGACAAGCTGAAGGGAAGAACGACAGACAAGTATGCTGCTATTGTGTTGCATTGTTATGCAATGAATCAGAAGGGAGAATGTGATTAAATTCTGTATTTTTGTTTTACCGGTTTCAGCTGTTACATGATGAATGGGCAAGATACGGTGCTTTTTACAAGTATCAGCCTGTTGATCTTATCAGGTAACTCTCAGATCACTTTGACACATTGCTTTAGATCAGAGATGCCCAAACCAGGGCCTGCGGCACAGATCTGGCCTGACATGTCAGGATAAAATTGGAAAAAATTTGATTTTTTTCATGCATATCTTCATTTCGAATTCATAGTTGGATATAATACAACATTTACTATTAGCACACGGTCCATTGTAGTAAAAAGTTTGGGCACCTCTGATGCAGATCAATACTTGATTGATTGCCGCACGCAACACACACTCCCAATGTTTTCTGTGTTACCTTTAGGAAGTACTTTGGCGAGAAGATAGGTCTCTACTTTGCCTGGCTTGGTGTCTATACTCAGCTTTTGATCCCTGCGTCTGTGGTGGGCATCATCGTGTTCTTCTATGGCTGGGCCACTGTGGAAACAAACATACCTAGGTATGTGCCAATAAAGCCCACCAAGGGCTGGGCACGGGTCCCTGTTGTGGGTGGGCACGCGACAGCTGCCAGCTTGAGAGTAACGGACTGTGATTATTATATTCCGCTGATATTAAAGTGATAATTAGAATCAAGGAACATAGTTCTGGTGTTTGTGTGGTTTCATCTGATTCATGGGACTAATTTATGCTAGAATTGCAAGTGCTTTAAGAATGTGCTCAGCATGCATTTGTGACTGAAACATCCCTGCGGAGAACAGGGAATATTGTGTACATTATTTTTGGGACCGCAGGGAATGTTTCTGTCCAGTGCAGCCGCATTTTCCGAGGTCACAAGATAAAATAGTGTTGCATTTTTAATTGATACTTTAGACATTGGGCCACGCTGATGGATGAGCACACTGCATCATATCAAGGCCATAATTAATTTATTTCGTTGGACTGTTGCATGGCCATGTCTAATTGTGTGCATGTGTGCATTTCTGCCAGCCAGGAGATGTGTGACGAGGATCAGAACTTCACTATGTGTCCCCTTTGCGATCGAGCATGTGACTACTGGCATCTGAGCACAGCGTGTGGCACGGCGCGTGCCAGCCATCTCTTTGACAACCCGGCCACCGTGTTCTTCGCCATCTTCATGTCCCTCTGGGGTACGACTCAAAATTCCTTTTGTTTCATTATCTCACTGTTTATTGTTTTATACCTTTATTTACATGCATTGATCTGATGGTTTATACTGTACATCAACCTATGATTAACGTACACTCTTAAAAATAAAGGTTCCAAAAGGGAGTTTTTGTGAAAATTCTATTGAAGAACCATTTTTGATTCCTCAAAGAACCTTTCAGTGAACAGGTATTAAAAAACATAATGTGAAGAACATTTAAAAAATCTACAGAACCTTTTTTCACTATAAAGAAAGATATTTGTGCAATAGTGCGTTTTTTAAATTGTACATCTCAGGACACACTCTATCTTTGTTTTTGAACATAAGAATAACAAACCTAGTTTAGATATTAGCCACTTTTGTATATTATTTACTTGAAGAGCTGACTTAGATCTGTCATTTGGTCCTGTTGAATATGAGACCAGTTTGAGAGGCTAGCATTAACGTGCAGAAGGGCTGCTGTCTCCATAGTGATGGAGTTGAAGAGATGTTGAATGGCCAGAGAGTAGTGTTACCTCTTTCTGTCACTGCCTGTGTCCATGGGCCCGGCTGATGGAGGCATTGTGAAACCACTCAATTCCTGACACTGCCCCGTCTTTGGCACCTGCGTGAGGTAGCAGAAGCTATACATTATTACTAATACAGAGACCCCCAGCAGCGTGTAGAGAGACTGCATCTGATCATATGTAGGTACTGAGATGTATTAATTAGCCATGCAATGCTGTTTCGAAGCACACACACGGCCTTGGTCTTTGTTGTTTGGTTTAGTGTGGATTTAAAGGGATAATTCACCCCAAAACAAACAAAAAAAGAAAATCTGTCATCATTTACTCACACAAACCTTGACTATTATTTCTTCTGTGTATCTTATCTTTACTTACTGAAATAACTATACGTTTTTAATATAATAAGTCATATGGACCACTTTTGTAAGATGGAAAAGAGCATCATGAACATTCTGCTAAACATCTCATTTTGTGTTTGACTGAAGAAAAAAGATCATAAATGTTTATAATGATATGAAAGTGGGTAAATAATAACAGAATGTAATTTTTGGATATTTATTCGCACAAAATGATAACTATTTGGCTGAACTTAATTGAATCATGGACAGTGGTTCCATATAATAGAAACATGACCGAATCAAGTTATTTTGAAGTAAACTGTTACATATACTTGCAAAACAAAATAAAACCTTTCTTTATACATACAATATTAGGTGCTGGCAGCCAGAAAAAGGTGTTGGTTATATCCATGACACTCCCACAGTTTTTATTTTATTTTTTATTACATGATACAGTTCCTCAACTCAAGCACTCAATCTCAACATTTCACAACAATAGTAACTCCCAAAACCACCAACATAACATAAAGCCTCTCAAATACCAATATAAAACATTAAACATTAACAAGTCCTCCCATTTCCTCATCTTGCTAAAAAATTATTATTTCAACATCTACACTCCCTATCCCAGTGCAAAGCATGATGGGAAGTGGAAAACGTGTTCCTAGTTTCCTAGTTTACTTTAACACTACAAAAATAATATCTTTAATTAAATGGATTAAGTAAATTGGTTGAACATGATGAAATCTTGATAGAATTATGTTGGATTAACTTGTTTTATTGAAGTAAATTGAACTAGCAGGCTAATTTATTTTTTGAGCATTTCTTTAATGGTCTTGTAAATGAGATGTGATTTATCTTACATTAAGAAACGACACTTTGTCCCTTATAAATCATCTTTTGCTTTTCTTTTCCCACAAGGCTCATATTTGTCAGTAGGCCTACTAATTTGCTGAATGCCTCATCTCTCCCTCTCTTTAGCTGCCATGTTTCTAGAGCACTGGAAGCGCAGACAGATCAGTCTGAACTATAGCTGGGATCTGACAGGCATGGAGGAGGAGGAGGTACATTCACACACGTACATAGTCGCATTATGTTACTCAATGCTCACTAGTGTTTGTCTGGATTCCAGTGCAATGGCCAAGAGCTGATTTCAATGACAGTGTTTCCTAACACTGACCAACTGAAAATGACTAACACTGACTGTTATGTGATGCGACACAATGGTGGCGTCCCTATCCGATAGTATTAATGTTCTGTATGTGAATGTCCCCATGTGGTCTCAGCCAAAAATTGACTCACCAATATGTTAACTTGTTGTTTCTCTAAACGCAATCTTTCCCGCCAGGAAAAAGCGAAGGTTTGAGTTTTACGTTTGAAACTCTCTTCTGGCTGCTCTTTGAGATGTTGAGTCTTTGTGTCCTTGATTTTTGACCTGTTTGAATGGTTTGAAACTCTCTGTCTGCAGCTGTCCACTGGGTCTCGCAGAAAGCAATTGCCTCTTTGTCCTTTTCTCTTTAGGAGCATCCCAGACCCAAATACGAAACGATTCTCCTTCAGAAGAGGCAGAGGAAGAAGAAAAATAAAAAGAACAAAAATGAGGTGGGCAGGCTGTATTTACCATTTTTTATGTGCTTTATGCATTATGCATTTCATTAATGGCTGACTTAAAAAGATCTAAATATATTTCCTTTTGGCTTCTGGCTTAATATGCAAATGCTTTACTGAAAATAGTCAAAAAGGGAACTGCCATGGTTGTAGGGGCAGATAGAGGGGGTGCCAAATGCTGTGGGCCTTTTTTTGCACAGCTTTCCCTTCATGCACTGCTCTGGCCTGAATCATTTGGCACTGGCGCTTTGGGGCTCGTAGGCTGCGCTTTGCGTTGAGGATGCTCAAGTAAAAAGGAAGTCATGTAGATCCGGTTTGGTTTCCGGAAAGCCGAGATTTGCATTGTTAGCAAGAGTTTTGCCCTCTTTCATCAGTGATTGTGTGACGGTTCAGATCTGTGTTTTCCAGCCTGAGAGAGGTGTGGACAAGAGCGGGGAACTGGAGAAGGACAAATGGAGGCAGAGGTTACTGTCAGCCATGGCAGCTGGGAATCCGGTAAATGGCGCTCTCTCTTTCTCTCGCTCATTCTCGCCTCCATCTCTCCAGAGCCTTGTTTCCACCTGCTTGTGTTACAGTTTCTATATTACACTCCCTAGTTGTAAGGTTGGAAGGTTTTTTTCCCCTTTCGAACTGTGCGACAGCATCCCGACCCAGCAATTTTGAATGTTCTTTTACAGCCTATTTAAGGCAAGACACTCTAGGCAAAAAAATTTTTTCATGCACTATTTGGGTTTTCATAACCCGTAATTATTTCAGGCGAGTGGAAAAAAACATCTAAGATACACTTTATACTGTTTATTTTATTGCACTTCATCTATTGCATAGATTTCATAAACAATATAGAATAATATATTGTGTAGATTGAGCCATTGTTTACATGGCTTTATACAAAAGTTTATTTTTATAAATATGGTGAACATTTTTTATGGCTATTGACAGTATTTTCTGACTTGTAGAGCAATAAAAAGACATCCTGTAAAAACATAAACAACCTAAACTCTAAAATGTTAATTTTGAAACTGGCTTTCTCCAATCCAGATTTCTGTTCTGGAAATTTCTGCAAATAAATTAGATAGCACCTCATAGTAATTGAAAGTGCTTTACATATAAGATAATAATAATCACAGATGCATGAGAAATAAAATTAGCATGCATAAGAAATATTAGTAAGAATAAAAGCAAAGAAAAATGACTATAATGATTAAAATGATATTTAAATGGATTAAAACAGTTAAGAGTTCATAAGAGAATGCAAATACATTTGATAGTACCTCATTTGCATACATAAACAACATTTTTGATGAAATCTCAGTTTTTTTATTAATGTAATCGATAAACTTGGGAAATATGGTGATATCCAACATGACATTTTTTACCCTATTCACCTTGGATGTCTTGCCTTAAACAGTGACACTGTCTGCCCTCTATTATATTACCATTTCCTGTCAATAACTTTAAAAGAATGAATTACTGCCCATTCACACATGCACAGATGCATATTTAGTGAGAGAATTTGAGCCTGTTTAATTTGTAAATGGCCCATGTGTTTGTCAGAGGGGCTTAGCTGGGTGGGGTGGTCACAACGGGGTCGTCGGCATGTGCAATACGGCCGTCCCTCACTGCCGTAATCCTCTTGCTGTTGGACGGTGCATGTCGGGCTAATACAATTAGATCTCTCAGTTTGCTCTGTTGGTTTCACGTAACTGAACATTAGTCACAGTGTAACAACATTAAAGCTTTCTTGTCCTTTTGCCTAAGGTCAAGTGTAATGTCATCATTGTGCTCTGTCAGTAAATACTGGAGATCGCTGCTGTGTAAAAAGCATATGTTCAGTAAATAAATATGTTGTCCAGGAAGTTCTCATTTGTTCACACACAAGGTGTGAGCCTCAGAGATTTGAGCATTTCATTTGGAAAATGTAGGTTGTGATTGTCTGTTTGACATTTCTGCTTGGGGCCGTTGTCTTGCATGAAATGCAATTAGGCAAATTAGCCCAATAAATTAGGACTTATTAGTTGATACATGATGTGGCTTGTAAATAGGTACGCCGGCACCCGTAGCCTCATTTCTCTGTGTGTGCGTTGTGTTACGCGTCCAACTGTGTCAGTAGTTCAAGCTTCTTAAGGTTTCACAGAATTTGTAGAACATTAATCCTGGTTTAACTCAGTGTGGGGTTTTTGGCCTTAAAGATTAGTTTTACGAATAATAATAATACAAATATAATATTTCCTGCTGGGAAATAAAATGTTTACCAGGCTGCTACAATGAGAGATTACATAAAAAATGTAATCAGATTTATATGCCGATAAATGTCACTTGAACAACAGCTTTATGCTGAATATCCAAGATAAATGTACTATTTAATATACGTCTTGTTTGGCTTGAATATGAATATATATATATATATATATATATATATATATATATATATATATATATATGTGGCG
>NW_015505235.1:1578173-1607897 GCF_001515645.1 Sinocyclocheilus grahami | reverse complement strand
AAGTTTATTCAAGTGTGCTATTAGTATACTTCTTTTAAGCTAAAAAATATGAAAGTATACTTTCAGCCTACTTTTTATGTACTTCTCAGACATGGGCTTTATGTACTTCTCAGAAATATACTTAAAATGACACTTAAGTATACTTGAGCTATACTTGTGCTCCGAGAATCCGTGTTTTCATTGTTATATGGTAGGGGGCACTATTATACATCTTCTGTACAGAATTTCCCCCAAAAAAGGAAACAACAGATGCTTTCACATGTATTCTAACATGATCATCAGACATAAAACAGCATCAAAACTGTGTAACATTATGGAATAAAATGTCAACCAATGAAGAGGTAATAATGACTGTCAAGCTTTGGGGTGTTGATGGACACCATCTACGTTTTGATTATCATTCTGAATCCAATTAATAGTCTTTTTTCATTTTTTTGTTCAAAATGTTGTTTATTTCTTCTTTTTTATAAAAGTAGTTTAGTAGATTTATACTGCAAGTATACTCATAAGTTTTCTTTAAGTGAACTTTACATCATACTTTAAGTATATACTACTATGTCCCTATTTAGGTATTAATTTATATATATTTTGTTATATTAATATCTGAACATACAAAACATCAAAAGAACAGGGTATCTGCTTGTAAATAAAAACATTTTATTCTAATTCTTTTTTATAAACAATTGAATGTGGGTAAGTTTTATAAATAAATAAAATAAATAAATAAATAAACAACATTTTTAACAAAAAGCTGAAAAAATATAAATACTTAAATACTTGTAGCATTTTTAGTACACTTTGAAATGTATTTATTAAAAAGTATTTAATTAGTAAACTATCAGTATACCTACAAGTACACGTTTAGTATAGTTGCAGTACAAACTAAAAACATAGATGTAAACTAGTTGTGTACTCAAAGTTTACTACTGTTATACTTAAAGTATACTTTTATATACTAGAAAGTGGGCCAATTTAGTCCCAAGGAGTATTGAAATAGTACACTTGCTACTAGTACACTGATATTTGTATACTTACTTCATAAAGTATACTTAAAAATATAGTTGAAGTATACTACTTTCTGGTAAGGGCGGGTATGCTGAGTGATAAGACCCCCCCCCCCAATCGGCTTTTAAGGCACTCAAAAGGGATCACAGATGACAAATAACTAACTCCGTGGTAGGTGTCGATTTAAAAGTATGCACATTTCCTACCTTATTTGTAAATGAAATTCATCTCCAATCCTTCTTCTATCATTTCAGGTTTATTTATTGTTATTTGAATGCAAGAAAAATATAGCTGGTTTTCCAAGTAAAAACCGCCGAAAAACGTTTACACGTAGTTAAGTTATGATAGTAATCAGAGGGTGGGGAGATGGGGGGATTCCCCCGGACTATATGTCTCTCTGCATCAGCTAAATTATTTTTTTATTCACAGTGAATAGGAGTTAAAACTCGATTTAAAAGTATGCACATTTCCTACCTTATTGGTAAATTAAATTAATCTCCAATCCTTCTTTTATCGTTTCAAGTTTATCCATTATTTGAATGCAAGAAAAATATAGCTGGTTTTCCAAGTAAAAACCGCCGAAAAACGTTTACACGTAGTTAAGTTATGATAGTAATCAGAGGGTGGGGAGATGGGGGGATTCCCCCGGACTATATGTCTCTCTGCATCAGCTAAATTATTTTTTTATTCACAGTGAATAGGAGTTAAAACTCCCACCCGTGTGACACTCCAATAACAGACCATGCAAAATACCCAAAAGTATTTAAAATAGTTATTGCAAAGTAACGTTGCAACCTTGCAAACAATAATAAAATCAGAGAAGAACTTCAACTGTAAGCGACAAGAGCATACGCAAAACAATATAATGTTTGTTATTATTAAAATTTTATATAGTCCACGTTTTTATATTAAAAAAAAATTTTATTTACCCCTAAGCAATAACGTTGACAATAACGTATATCTTCAACATACGTTGTCTATGACCAAAAATGTAAGTTGTTCAGTGGAATTTGCTTTGCTTGAGAAAATAAAAATATACAGTTAGCGGTTTTTTTCTTTTGATTTAGTCGAGTTGGTTTAGCATCAAACACAATGTAATTTTTGGCAATCGAGATCTGACAGCAACAGCACATTTTTCCGCTTGGGCGAGCGCGTCGCGAACAGCTTACCTCGCGCATTAAATCTGCGGCAGGCCAGCAAATCACTGAGAACGTGCTATAATCCTGAAGAGTCATATCAACAGAGCGGAGGCGAGAAAGCTGCCCGGAAGAAACCATAACTGACGAAGATTTACAGAAAACTACTCCCGTTTGGCAAAAAATTCATTTTACGTACTTATTCCTAACTCTTTAAGCTTTAAGTTAAATTTCAAATGACAAGGGATCAACTTATAATCATGTTTATATGACTTATCCCGTGAGCTTATTCTCTCAAATGGCCTGGGTATGCGGAGCATTCGCAGCTTATATGGACGGAACGCCACTGATATATGTGTGTGTGTATATATATATATATATATATATATATATATATATATATATACACACACAAGCTATAATATCTTATGCAATTTTGATTCTCAAGTAAATCTTGTTTTAAAGATGTTTGCACATCATTACCAGGAAAAAAATGAAATCTTTGTTGTTTTTCTTACAGAAATATTAGTTTGGCAAGTAGTGTAAAAATAATGAACGATTACAATGTCAATGTCCTTCAACTGTCTGTCTTATGTCTTTCCCACTGGAAAGTTCAGTTACAATATTAGCAGTTGCTTTGACCTTTATGATGCTCTCTGGACTCATTGTGCATCCATAGTCCTCATTAAAACTTGTTCAGCACAGGAGGCGTAATGTTGTGACATACTTTCGGACAGATTCAGTGACCCCTGACCTAATGTGTGGCATATTTTTAGTTTTTTAGGCCTTTGTGTCCAAGAGTGACAGATTTCCATCCGTCACTCGCATTATGGCGCTTTTTCTCATTCTTATGTTTAGCTTCTCTGTCCCAGATATCATAGCGCACGGTCAGTCCTCCTGACCTAGATGTTATGCAGAACCTTAAATTAAGACTATACATCCTAATGACTTAATTCAAAACAGCCTGGACTTCAGATCAGCGCATTTTGGGTCGGCCAGACGTCGTAAACAAGGCAATTTCTGCATTATCTTCATGTGGGTAAAAAAACATGCAGTAGTTAAGTCATTATTATTATTCAGCACATACTGTCAAGCAAATAAGCAGCACTCACCAGGATCCAGTTGATGCTCATCAATTTCTGGAAGCGATGTTGTGGTGGAAAAACCATGGCCCACAGGATTTTGTGACTGAGCACTGACAGACCTCCCCATGTTTCTCACAGCTCATTTGTATTGCCACAAGACCCCAAAAACCCTCTGAATAAACCAATAAATGCTGGAAAGGCAGTAAGTCTGGCGAAAACCTCCAGATCACTCATTTAAGAGGGCCATATGGTGCATGTGCGGTTTGGGATGACTGCAAAGAGAGCGGTTGATGAAAGGTATTGAGTTCAGGGAGTTAGAAGGAGAATGTGTCTGCTTATTTTACTTGACACACATGCGGGGTTTGTTAAAGTCTGACCTTTTCTGCGAGAGACTTATTGTTATACAGAATTAGTGCAGTCTGCTACACAGGCTGGCCAGCAGAGCGCACTAGACTCCAGTGCGTTTGTGTGTATAGCCATGGGTGTATGCAAGCGTCCTCCCATGCGGGCTGAACGCCAAACCTCTGAATTAAGCAAAGTCCTCACATCTCCATGGAGACACGGACACTCCAATCCCACTCCCTCATATGCTCAGTTGGGTTCGCTCTTATCTTCGGCTCTTTAAAAGCCTTTATCGCATAGCTGTCATCTTGGCAGCTATCTTTAGGACACATTAGTGACGTTTGTTAATAAAATGCAGCACACCCTTTGCATGGCTAATTTTAGAGCAAAATGTTTTCATGGCCTCCAGAAGCAAAGTCAGGGAACATTCCTCATTATCTTTGAGGAGGAGAGTTGCATTTGCTTTTTGAAAGTGTGTATCTGGCTGAGGAGGAGACGATCAAATGTTTGACCTCTGACTGAGTTGTTATTTGTGCTTTTTCAATTCAGATTTATTAAATTCTGCATTCAGTTCCATTCACTCTGGGTCCAAAGGACTAAAACCGTCTTTGGACAAAGATTGAAAGGTTTGTGGCATGAAATCTTGGATATTCAAAGTATATAAGATAGAGGCAGTAGAAAGTAAACAAGATACTCTTCAGCACACCTGTTTAGATTTACCTGCCCATAAATGTCACGTAAAACCCTGTATGCTGAATATCCATAAAGCAAGATAAATTTACTTGAGAAGCAAAACTATGTAAGATAATAACCCTGGTTTTCATCGAATATATCTTGAATTGTCTGTTTTTGGTTCCTAATTGGCCAATTCTTTTTCTTTTAAGCACAAACCTCTTTAATTATACTAAAACATCTTGCAATAAATAATTAAACACTTAAAATCTTATGCAATTCTTATGCAAAGAGAGCCTTCTTAGCTTTCTGAAAGTGTGCATGTGTGTGATGGAGGATTTTTCGAATTTTATTAATGATGATAAATGTCACATAAAACCCTTTATGCTGAATATCCTTAAAGCAAGATGAATTGACTTGAGAAGCAAAACTATGTAAAATACTAAGTCTTGTTTTTAGAGAATATATAATTTTTTTTTTTTACCTAATTAGCAAATTCTTTGTCTTTTAAGCATAAAATAAGTAATGAAACACTTGTGCAATTCTCATGCAAGGAGTTTTGTTTGCTTTCTGAAAGTGTGCATATGCATGATGAAGGATTTTTCTGATTTTATTAGTGATGATATTGAAGTCTGAGCAGGAAGTCTGGGACATTTAATACACAATGTTGCATAATTTAATTTTCCATCCGTCTTTAGATGTCATTCGCCCCACATTTAATCTATGGCCCGGTGTGTTCCTGCTCAAGCTGTTTATTAGAAAGATCACGCTGATCTGAAGCATGTAGGTTTCTTTGGGTGTAATCCTGGTCTGGTGGTCGTCTCAGATCAGAGCACAGAGCTGGAAGGAGATGAGAGTGTGTTTTAAAGGGATTTCAGATCTGTCAGATGGGGCTCACATCAGATTATTCCCTTCTGTCCCCAACGCCCAAAAGACAATCTTCAGTCAAGCCTCTCTTAATGGACCTTCGCCTGTTTTAAAGACCCTAAAAGCTATTTTTGTCAGTCCATTATTCGCTGGTAGGCTGTGTGTGATTCTAACACAAATGCAATGGTTTCTGTACTGTATATGTGGCGGCTTACATGTTCTTGTTTGCTAGCGTGGGCACTGGCATGGTTCCGGTACTTGTTCTCTTGCATCTCCGGCTTAAAGTACATTCGGAGGGTGGGGGGTTGAGAGAACGGGGCGTACAGTGACGTCAATGTGAACATGGCATCTCTGCAAAGCGACATATGGCCGTGGAGGAAATCCCCACACTGGTGATCCTGTCACTAATTTCCCAAAGGGCTTAGCGTGGGCCCGCTGGGACGCTTGCGTGTTGTCCGACTGAGTATGTGTGTGTTTCTGAGAGAGCGTGTGGCAATCATGCGCTAACAAAACCCGAGCCCATTGACATTTTCATGTCTGCTGGGTAGATGAATGTGATGTCAGGTTGACATGAAGTCTAATCAATGAGAGTTCACAAAAGTCCCAAAGTTTGCTGATGTGTTCGTTTTATATATAATCTAAAAAAGCTTAAGAACCTTTCAATGAACAGTTCTTAAAAAAACTTTTTTCTCAGTGTGAAGAACATTTTAACAATCTAAAGAACCTTTTGTGCAGTGGAAAGGTTTTATTGCTGTTAAAGAACTATAAAGTCTTTTGAGTAACATTTCTGCAAGAAACTCCTAGACAGCCAAAATAAAAGACAAAGAGGGTTGTAGAACATCTTGACTTAAGCTCAAGTAAGCGATATTCTCCATATAACAGCTGTTGTATGCAGGGGCATCTGTGGAAACCCACATTTGCAGCGCCCAAACCTACTTCACTGTCACTGAGCTGTTAAACTTATCCAGTGATCTATATCCACTATAAAACAGACAGACACTGGCTGCTGTCCTCGGACCAGTTATCACGCATGCATATGACCACATGTGAACCGTCCTTCCCACTTTTCTAATATGTTGATCAAACCTTCTTAAATGTAAAATCTCCTCAGTTTATTTACAATTTCAAAGGCTAAACATAAATATAATAAAGTATTAAATCTTTATGCATTTGGCAGACAGTTTTATCCAAATTGCGTTTAAGGTATACATTTAATATGGATTCCTTTTTTATATACTGAAGTATGTTTTTAGCCAAATAGTTTGACTTTTGATATCTGTATCCTTTGTATCTCAGTACTTATCTGACACATTAAATCTGCAAATAAAAAATAAAAAAGTGTTAATTATTTAAAAACAATGCCACCTGTCTTCTTCGCTCCCTCTCCCGTTCTGTTTTTACAGTGGTATGATGTGGCTGATTACATACATTATTAATTCCATTCCTTTGCATTCTTTTGTCAGGCATCTTTTGTTATTGTTATTTATTGCTAAGCTCGCACGGAATCTGCGCCTGCAGAAATCCACAGAAAGATCAACAGATTTCAGTGGAATTCGAATGGCCCACATTTACAAAATACTACAAATCCTTTTGCTCTAATAATTTTACCATATTTACATCCATTACACAGATTTTCCTTCACAAATCAGCATAAAAGCTAAAAAAAAGTGTCCACGTCTCAAATGGGCCTACTTATTACATACTTGTGGCACCTCAGCATATTTGTGGCATTAGCTTTAAATATGCATCTCTGCTTGTCCTTGTGCCAGCGAGGTTTCCCAAGAACTTGGCCTCTTCTGATATTAATGCATTTTAAGAGGTTATCACAGCCTGTCACTAAATAGCGTCATGCATCTTTATGAAGAGTCAGTTAAAACCGCAGACCTGCAGCAATTCCTCTCATTACTGGGTGAGGGTTTGTGAACCGAGCCTGTGGATTATGATTAACGGCACAATTGCGTGACCCACATTCGTTATTCTGAAGACCCTAAAGCTGTGGCATTTTGAAAGCTGTGCCTGGTTACACTCCGGGTTCTGTGGCTTTTCCCGGGTGCCAGGGTTTAGACACGCACTATGCTAGGTGGTGCTGTTTGTCTCATAATGAGCCCAATTGCAAGAGGTAGATTTTATCAAACTGTTGTGTCATCACACTGACCGCATTTGCTACTGGATCCTTTGCAAAACCCTCTAAATCTCCATTCATCAACAAATATGTGATGGGCTCTGTTTCAAACCCTAAATAGACAGAAACATAGGCATGCTCCAAATGCGAAATCTGCTCCCAGTAGGCAGCAAAATTGCATTTTGTCTAAATTATAATCATGCAGCATTGCATATATCGTGCACAGATAATGTAAAAACAGAATGCATTGCAACAAAGCTGAGGGAGATGTTCTATTAATTACTAAAAAGCATCAGTAATCATTCCATCTAATTAAAACCAAATTATTTCAGCCGATGTTTATGTGTGCTTTGAATTTGTGTGCATTTTGGAGTATAAGTAGTTTAACAGCATTATAACCTCAGATTATTCTGGAGAAAGTAGATTAAACATCAAATCAATCACTTTTGAGGTTTCCTTTCAGTAAGCCTTAGATAACAATTACAGCTAGTAAACAGTAAGAACTGTATGCACTTGTTACTTAGAAAAACTGTCTCCGACTTCTTGTCAAACACTCTTTCGATTGTAATGATGCTTTTGTAATGACATTTTTCTATGACTCAAAAGGAACATAAGCTGCTGTTTAACATTCCTGTGGCCTGCTAATTTATTTCCCTCCGATTTCCACAGAACTAAATCTGAATCCATTTTTCTGCGGTGTCATCTAACATGTATTCCTCAGAGGGACATACCTCTTGATCTGCTGTCCAAGGCTTGACAATGAAGGAAGACTGAATCCAATGGGAACAGACCACCCTCAATCCACTGCTGCCTGTCCAGCCAAGTTTAAGCGCACGCTGTTGATGTTGTTTTTGGCTTGATTAGGTTTGATCTAAAGGCAAAAGAGGCATATTCAAGTTGCTTTGGTCATTAAAATAGGTTCTCCCTGTTGGCCGGATGTTTTTAAGATATGATCTATCACTTGAATGTACAGAATGTACAGAAGTTACTCTACAGGAAGGCCAGGTGTTAATGTCCTTAATGTTGTCATGTTTTTACAAGTGGGCAGCCAAATTATTTCCCCAATGAGTCACTATAAAAGCAGCTGAGGATAAAAAAAGCAAATAAAGAGGCACCGCTGAAACTGAAACACATACATACATACTTCCATTAGTCACTTTAAATGTCTTTCTCCCTTCACAGACTGGACATGAGAAGCTAACATGGAGGGACAGACTGCCTGGATATTTAATCAACATTTCCTCTATTCTGTTCATGGTAAGCCTTATCCGTCCTGTCTGGTGCAATGTTTTTGTGATTGTCCATATTTCATTTCTTTTTTACTTCTATGTCTTCTTTTCTCCATGTAGTTTGGAGTGACTTGCTCTGCTGTCTTCAGTGTCATCATCTACCGCATCACCATCTCCGCCCTCATGGCGATGAGCCCGGATCCAGAGGTCAAGTCTAACGTACGGGTGACCGTCACGGCCACCGCCGTCATCATCAACCTGGTGGTCATCCTCATCCTGGACGAGATATATGGCATGGTGGCTGCTTGGCTGACAGAACTGGGTGAGATTTTACCACTGCATTGTTGCTAAATTACCTCTTTTGGCCAACTTCCCTTCTTTCGGATGTCCTTCTTCCCCTCTTTGCCCACCGAAAATGAAATTAATTTTTGATTGAGCCACTTCAGGAATGCTGGAGAAAACGCGGCTTGTCAGTTAGCCATCACCGAGATTTCCTTAAGAGACGTTTTAATAAATGAGAGTCTCTGTGGATATGTAGGGAAGGAAGGAAGCATGTGTTATCATCTCATGAACAAGACATATATTTTCCAGTGCTTCTTTGATTTTCACTCTTAAAGTCTGACCACATGCAGTCTGGTTCACCCTAATGCTTTAACCTACTTCCAAACTCACCAGTTCATGCTCTTATATATATATATATATATATATATATATATATATATATTTCACCAATTTTACTGGAATTTGGGCTCTTTTTTGAGAGTGCCCTATTAATGAATGCATTAAAATATGGTGAATGTATTGCCAAAATTGCTGTCTGTAATCTGTCGTGGCAGATTAAGATTTAGGGAATGGCACAAAACACATAATCCCAACCCCAAATGTAACCATGTGGTCTTCTGAAAAGCTCAGTTTCTCAACCTTCAACCTGTTGAACAGAAGTTGCTAAACAGAAACATGATGGGAGAATTTTCCAAGCCACCCATGTTTATTATACTTGTCAGAACAACAAGCTTTTGAAATGCTGTGCAGTTTATCCAGAACATATCTGTTTAAATCCCAAATAATTTCATTCATGTGTCTGCAGAGATCCCTAAAACGGAGACCAACTTTGAGGAGCGTCTCATTCTGAAGGCTTTCCTCCTGAAGTTCATGAATGCCTATGCACCTATCTTCTATGTGGCCTTCTTCAAAGGGAGGTATGTGGACAAGTTAGACCACAAAAACACCGTAGTTAATTAGCAGAAGAAAGAGAAACACATATTCAGCCTCTAGCACAGTAAACGTGAAGTCTGAATGCAGCACAAACATCTGGCTTCAAATAAGATAGGCATGTGACCCTTGGCACTTCCTTTCTTGGGTCGAGACAAATCCCATGACCCTAACTGTTTTTTTTTTTTTTTACAGGTTTGCTGGCCGTCCCGGTGACTACGTTTATGTCTTCAATGATTACCGTATGGAAGAGGTGAGTACAGTTTTGCTTGCATCCTGAATGACTGTCATGTTCAACATCAGGGCTGCGTGATGAATCAAAATAAAACCGAAATCAAATAAAACGGTTTCACGGTAAAGCACAACACTGTGTTCTTGTCAGTAAAAGAGTTTTAAACGTTTGAAAAAGAAATGAAGACTGACAAAAATATTATTGTAATTTTACAGTTGTACAGTGTTATTTTAGTGTTACTGAAATACTACTTTTTATTTATATTTTGAATCAGTTTTTACCATTTTTACTTTAATTTTAGTTAATGTTTTATAATTATTTTCTTGTGCTTTTGTCATTTTTAGTATGTTTTGTTGACTAAAATAAAAAAGTTGTTTATTTTATTCCAGTTAATGTCTAATTTTCTTAAATACTTTAATAACTTAATACATTATAATTACAGTAAAAAGTTACAATAGTAATATTTAAATTTTACTCTTATTTACTAATAATTACAATAAAATATTAATAAATACAATATAATCACATTTTAAATCACAATATTTATCAGAAACATTTGCTCCCCACCCACCCACCCTACAAATCCTGCAACCCTACTCAACATGACACTGTCAAAACATCTTGTACATTTCTTCCCAGTGTGCTCCTGGAGGCTGTCTGATTGAACTCTGTATCCAGCTCAGTATCATCATGTTGGGGAAGCAGCTTATTCAGAATAACATCTTTGAGATTGGCATTCCGTAAGTTCCCGTTCCTCTCCGCGGATCTTATAAAACACTCTGCCACTAAACACAATAGCTTTTTTTTCTGGAAATTATCATCAATCAAATCATTCCTTCAGATAAACGGTAAACACTGTTCCTGTCGAAGTTGGTTTATAGACCAGGAAATCCCAGGATAGTGAGGTGGGCTTTGCTCCCACTGTCTGCTCCAATGCCTTTCTGCCTTATTTTGCTGTTTTTTTCCTTTCTTCAATTCCTTTTACTCCCTCTTTGCACGCAGGCAAACTTTCTGACACGCCTCTCCATGTACTCTAATAAACTGGATTCCTGTCTCATTTCACATGTTTGCACAAGTGGTGCATCATGTCATTAATGAACAGGTTTAAATGCAAATCAGTGTGACTGATGTTCATGGAATATGGAGAGAAGTCTGTACTTGTAGCACATATAAACAAACAAATTATCACAGGTGTCATTTGTGCTGCAGAGTGCCTAGTGTGTGGCATGCATGCATTAATGCACAAGCATACAATTGCAAAAATCTGGGACGTGATTTCCCTTGGGTGCAGAAATGAACCTCTGAGTCTGAGTGGACTTTCCATTTTGTGGAAATCCCTATTTAACCTATTTCTCCTTGTCCTACAAAAGAACACCAGTTAATTTTTTCTTTACATCCATTTCTGCGCGGATCTCTTTGATGAATGATACATTCAGTTGGTTGTGAGTTACCAGATAAACATGAACGCTTTCATTTATGATTCACCGTATGACACGGAGTGCTTTATCTCCACATTTTTGTCAAGCGTTTGGACAATTTAAACTCACGCAACTGGCCAGAAACACTCAAGGAACTCAAAACTTTTGTTCCCTGCTGCTCATCTTACTCATAGAGTGTGACCCTAAAACATCTATTTACGAGCTACAACAGCAACTCACTTGAGTTTAAGGACAGCTACTCCAAAGTCTTTTACGATAGCTCTGTCTTTTTTGCTCTTACTCTAGTTGTAAACCATGTGTGAGCATGTAAAAACACCCCAACAAGTCTTTGGCATGTTCCACAATGTTGTCATTGCAAATTACCTTTTGATGTCCCAGTTTTACCTCAGAGTTCAAAAGTAGTTCATTTAAGAAGGCAAATCAAAAAAGCAATGAGAGGAGAACAAAGTCAAACCCATTCTCCTGTTCAGTTCTATAAATACTCACCTTAATATTCTTTTTTTTTTTCGGGGAAGAAGGCACAAAAGTGGAACATGATGGAGGTCAGAATGACTTGATATCCCCCTCACGCAGAGACCTGACCTACTTAACCTATCTAATCTCCCCACAGACCAATGGCATGCTACTATATTATACTAATGTGCATGTTAAAAGCAAAATGTTAAATTTAGTCATTTACTCAACCTCAGGTTGTTATAAACCATGAGTTTCTTTCTTCTGTTGAGCATATAAGAAGATATTTTGAAGACTATTTGTAACCAAACAGTTGACAATAGCCATTGACTTCCATATTATGAAAAAAATACTATGGAATTCAATGGCTGGTTACCAGTTTGGTTACCAACATTCTTCAATGTATCTTCTTATCTAAAGAAAGAAACTCAAGGGTGAATAAATGACAGAATTTAAATTTTGGGCTGAACTATCCCTTTAAAGTCTGGTTTAAGTGTAGTTGACCAGTTGTTGTTCACCAGTAGGGGTTTGCGTGTGACTCTATGCACATTCTCAAATGCAAATGCATTTCAACAGCTGGTAAACGAGAGCTTTATCACAGATGGAGGAGAGCACTTATGATACAAAGGCGTGCATTAAAAAGTAATGTGCTGGAAAAAGCTGTAGTTTTGGAGACTAAATAATGCAGCAGATGCATTTGGGGGGTTTTATTGGGAGCGTTAATAAGCTATAGACGGATGGACCAATTCGTCCACTATATTTGGCCAGTCCAACGTGAGCTGTCATGCTCTCGCACTTGATTTTCTGATGAGGACTCTCCAAATGCAAAGCCTTGAATCTAGAGTGAAGTCTATGCACATTCCTTCTGTCTTGAGAACTTGGAATAAAACCTCAGGTTAAATTGGATCAAAAGTACGTTGTGGTCATGACTGCATGGCAGTAATTAACATGTTTGCTGGTATGCTTTTATGGTGATTCGTATTCTGTTACATTTGGAATTTTTTTGGAATAGTTTTTGAATTTCACAACATGGGTCATTAGTTCTATTTTCCTAATTTTCAAAACTCACTCATGTAAGCAACCTTTTCTTTGTGTTTTGAAATCTCAGACTGCTTAATGAGAAGATTGTCTTTGAACGTGAAATAGCTCCAACACTTTAGGAGTTATTTATGGTTACCTGAAGGTCCTGTGATCTTCACTGGCTCTTTTAGGTATTGGTACACATGTAGGACCTTTAGTGATGCTGTCTGTGTGTTTTAGCATTGAATTGAGAGATTATTGAATAAGTTCTGTATTGTTGCTTGACTAATCAACAGATTTGCTGCAGAGTTTTGCATTCTGTTTGATTTTGTTCTTTCAATGTAACCCGACTGGAACAGACAGTGTATGTGCAATTTGAAGAAAAATCCAAAACAAGGCGAACAGATGTGTACAATAGTGAGACTTCCAGAGAGTTCTTCCAAGTCTTCGGTGTAAGTGTATATCAGACGCACCGGTCTGTCTCCTGTATGCCCTTGCGTGTGGTTATACCAATAAATCATGGAACGTCTGGCCAAGATTCATGCCATTGCAAGTTCATTCACATTCCAGATCACTGAACTGAATTACACAACGGAATTTAAATTAAGTTAAAGCTCAGAAACCAAAAATGAGTTTAATATGATGTTAGAAGAACAATTTCCTGAAGAAAATGAGTGGTGTTTGCCTGTGCAAAAATCACCGCATGATGCTAGAATGTGTATTTATAAAATTTTAAATAATTAATATGTAATTTATATATTAGTTTATATGAATTTATTACACACACACACACACACACACACATATATATATATATAATATAATTAACATATGTATATATTAATTTATATATATATATACATATAAATATATAAATTATAAATACATATACATATATAAATCACACACACACATGTAATTAAAATTTATATATGTGTGTTTGTGTGTGCAGTTGTTTGCATTTGAAAACCCGCCAACTCTATGTACAGTATATAAGCAATAGTAATAGTTATGTAAATATAAACAAAGCACACGATATGTCTGCATAAAATTCATATGCAGTTCTTAGAAACAAACCTGACATTTGACTCATTATCAAATCTGGGTCATTTTAGCTGCAAGGTCAAGTTTATAGCAATGGTTTGTGTGTTTACATTCTGTCTCGCTGTCTTTCTCCCTCTCATTTCCCGCTTTAGAAAGCTGAAGAAGCTGTGCCGCACACTCAAGGACAAAGAGCGGGCGCCCAAGGAGATTGTGGAGCAGCCGGGTCGCCGCCAGCAGTGGCACCTGGACTATGACCTGGAGCCTTTTGACGGACTCACACCTGAATACATGGAGATGAGTGAGTGGCACTCCACTCTGTTTAAAAGCGAAAGTAGAGCGTCCTCAGGATGAAGCCTTGTGAGAAAACATCTGGTTTAATCTAACTCATCCCCTTTGGCGGGAACTGCAGGATTTGTTGTCAGAGGAATGCATAGGTTTCTAGATTTAACACGCCCCAGTGTACAAAAGACACTCAGTTTTTAGAGTTTGTTATTGTTTTTTAGGGTCAGAATTATGAATGAACATGTGAATTAGGCCAATAGCCCAAGCATTTGGTTTACAGCTGTGTTTAGAATCGGAAAAGGGCCTACATTCGCTAACATGTTGCTTACGGTGATACACAACTGACTGAGTGTTTATGTAAATTGACGTGAAGGCATCTGCAAAAGATCTGAAAGCCTAGAGGATAAACAGCAAAGTTAAACATCTGAACACCAATGCAAACTTGAATTACTATTATTCATCCTGCATTTATACAACCCAATTATGCTGAGAGTGCAAGTCGTTGACTGATGTTTCCTGATTCTTTCAACTTGACTCGAAACAGCTTTGTTCAAAATAGCTCTGTTGTAAATATTGTAGATTTTAGTTTTTTGTTTTTATTTGATGTGTTTTGCTATAAAAAATGTAATGCAAGTACACAACAAGAGATTTATTCAGTAATTATATGATCTGTAGAGATTATTATGGTTCCCTATTGTGATTGTTGATTGAGTGGTTTGATGCGGGACGATTTAATCCCTTAAGTGCAGGCGAATTGCATAACTGTCTATCATAGAGATCTGTGCGTGATGAAACTTGCGCCTTAGTCTTTTCTCAAAAATGTATGGATGCTTTAATCCACTGCCAAGTAAAACAGATTTTTTTATTTTTTCAAGTTCTTCATACAAGAAACACTTATGAGACTCTTCGAATCAAAGAAATGATTGGGGAGAAACTGAAGATGAGCTCAAGACCTTTAGTTTAGTAATAACACTGGAGGGAGATCACCACCTACACACTGTGAAAGATATTCTCAGTGAGAGCGGGGGAATGAGACCCACTCGTATGGATGTTTATGTAGGATACCCTCCAGCCTGATCTCTCTCGAAGCCATTGTTTGCATGTTGCACAGAAAAAAGCCATGTGTCAATCAAGCCAAAGAAGGAAATGCAGTTTCCCACAAGGTTTATGTTCCATGTGTTGTTGATTGACAAATAATCAGCTTTGTGCTTGACACCCGTGCTGGTAATGTCAAGTTACTGTAGAAAGACAGTCTGTTCCTAGAAAATTGCCACATCAAATAAGTAGTGGTTTTTCCATTGTTACAATGATTTGTGGATCTTTCTTAAGAAGTTATTTGATCTATATGTGAACACATACACTGTACAAGTCTATTTTTATTAATTAATTAATATTTATTTTAAGCAACACTACAGTTCAAAGGTTTGGGGTCAGTAAGAATGCATTTAATTGAGAAAAAGTGACAGAAAAGCATATTATATCATTAAAATATAATGTCTATTTCAAATAAATGCTGTTTTTTTTTTACTTTATATTCATCAAAGAATCGTGACAAAAAAGTATCATGGTTTCCACAAAAATAACATGGATAATAATAATAAATATTTCTTGAGCAGCAAATCAGCATATTAGAATGATTTCAGCTTTGCATCACAGGAATAAATTAAATTTTAAAATATATTCAAATAGAACTCAAATAGAGTTATTTTAAATTGTAATAATATTTCACAATTGTATAGTTTTTACTGTGTTTTTGATCAAATAAATGCAGCCTTGGTGAGCATAAGAGACTTCAAAAAAACGTTAAGAAATATTACCAACCACAAAACTGTTGAATGGTTGCATAAAATCAATATTTAATCCTTAATGTCTGGTAATGAACAGCAGTCTTACAGTTATATCAGTCAAACTTCAATTTGTAACCCAAATGTCTCAACATGTATCTCCATGTTTGTTTGTTTGTCATTCTGCAGTCATTCAGTTTGGTTTCGTGTCGCTCTTTGTGGCCTCATTCCCACTGGCTCCGCTATTCGCCCTCTTAAACAATGTCATCGAGATCCGCCTCGACGCCAAGAAGTTCGTCACGGAGCTTCGCAGGCCAGATGCCATTAGGGCCAAAGATATCGGTGAAAATCTTGCATTAATATTTACACCACAACAATTCACTTGCATTCTTAATCATACTCGGATCTACTAATTTAACCTCTGATTTAAATGGTCTCCTCACACAGGTATCTGGTACAACATCTTGAGTGGTTTGGGAAAGTTCTCAGTTATCATCAATGTGAGTTTCTTTTATACTGTATAACTCTGCTGCTTACCACATGCTAGTCAAATACTGTTAGTCCTCTTTATGGAAAGTTTATCATATAGAGGGATTCAAAAAGACCCCAGGGTGCATCATTGGTATTGTTTTCATAAGCCTTAGATGACCAAGATTCTTTGTACTTACATGGTTGAATTCACATTATTCATGGAAGAAATCAATTTATGTGACAATTTCTGTTCTCAAATTGTACAGATGTTCTTTCACCTGTACGGTTCGCTTCATCCATGTCTCCTACTCGAAATCCCCGGCAGATTTATTTTAATAGATGTGATGTTCCCAATATGAGAGAAATATTCTAGTAAGCCTTATGGTAAAGATACTTCAGCTTTTCTCTGAACTTTCATTAAGAAAGCCACATTTACTCAGAAGCCCGACATCTGATTCCCCCCAGCAGTGTTGTTCTTTTGGAAATCAAGTATTCGTTTAATGTTACAGCTACAGATGGCCTCTTTAATCCAATTAAATGCCACACATTACCGCTCAGCCTGAGATACCTTGAGTTTTATGCGTTTCTATGTATTTTTATATTTTCAGTTTTCATTTAAATTTTAAAGTTGTAGTAATTTTTTTTCATTTAATTTTTTTGTAAATATGTCTTTTATATTCTTTATTAATTTTATTTCAGTTTTAGTTATTCTAGTACATCAAGTTAAACTAAATTAAAATGAGAACTGTTGATTTAGCAACTAGCTAACTAGCTGGTTTTTACATTTTATTTTAGGTAACAAAAATTTATTTTTATGGTTTTAGTTTGAGTTAACTAGTGACCCTGATCTGGACTTTGTTACAGTAAAGTTCTGCTTCTTGCTTTTACATATTAATTACATATTTTGATCTCTTACCTGGTATTGTATCATTTTAGGCCTTTGTCATCTCCTTCACATCAGATTTCATCCCTCGCTTGGTCTACCAGTACATGTACAGCGAGACGGGGACCATGCATGGCTTCATCAACCACACACTCTCTTACTTTAACGTCAGCAACTTTAAACCAGGAACTGTGCCTTCCATCACCAGTCTCGGCAAAGACATTACATTCTGCAGGTTGGAAAAAATGCACTATATTACTAATTACTATTATTAAAGGTCACTGGGATGCACAGCTGCCTATTGCTTTGATAAAACATGCAACCATGGACATTTAGTCCAAAACGGAATAGTAGTTGTGAGCAAACTGATTGTTCACATCAAAATAATAATAATAATTTTTTGTTTATACCTTTATTATTCAGACAGGACAGTGGAGAGATGACAGGAAAGAATTGCGTAGAGAGAGGGGGGCAGGATGGGCATAGGACCTTGAGACGGGAATCGAACTCGGGTCACCATGAGCACAGTTGCACTGTACTGTATATGTCAGCGCACTAACCACAAGGCTATCGGCATCAACCACATCAAAATAATTCTTAGTAGGACAGAGCACAGGCCGTAAACAGCCGTAGGATCCCTCATTTGCAGCTCTTAAATCGTATTTGAAATAAACATGTGTCGAAGCTATTATGGTCTGAACATACTGATCCTCTCTTGGATGGCGCCTGGGGAGATTGCATGTATTCTTCATCAGATTTTTGTGGAAAACTCAGATAGGACAGCAAAAGAAATGGTACAGTTTAACAATCAAATACAGTCATAAACAATCAACCAGCCTATCCATTTCAGCATACTTAATTCAACGGGAAATTACAAAGAACTGTACCACATAGGAAGGGTAGCTTGTCAGTGGTTTCATATTTAGCTGAGAGCTCAAATTAACAAAAAAAAAAATTTAACAGACACTCATATTTAGTTCTTTGGACATCTATTGCACTCTCATAGATTCGGTATGGGCCTGGTAGAGAATAGGCGTCTGCAGAATCTGACTGTTGTTCAGATGAACACACCTTTTTATTAGATATAGCTTCATGCATTTTATAAAATCGTAAATAGTTCCACAGAATTCTGTAGATTTTTACTTCAAAATCAAATGTGGAAGAACATGCACAGGTTCTGTGTGGGCCTATACTTTTATAATGCGAGTCTTAATGTGAAAAATTGTTTTCTAATGAAGCAGTGCTGTTTGCTTGTGTTGATAGTGATAGTAATTGTGTTCATCAGTTCTCTGGAAAGAATTATTTCCAGATCGGGATAGCAAACAGCGTTTAACTCTCACACTGAAGTGGAGGAAAGACAGAGGGAGAAAAACATCTAGATGTGACTCCATCACACTGAAGTGTGAGATCTCACCACTGCTTTGATTATCTCGGGCGGCCTTCACAACACATCAGAAGCATGTCAAGAAGAGTGCTTTTATCAGAACCTGTCTGCTTTTTCTGCTCCAAGCAGTTGAGAACGAGATTACACTCGTTTGTTGCTACTCGGACCAAAGAGAAGTGGCAATCTGATGTCTGGGTTCCTTTGACCCTCAGTCTGTTTTTTAAGAGAACAGATAGATGAAGAGGGAGCAAGAGAGCAAGCTTGTCAGTGTTCTAAAATAGGGTCGAGGAACAAATCAAGCCCATGTTTTTCCTGCACCATATTTGCCCTTTCTGGACTTGCATAACCAAACAAGGACTTCACCCCAGGGACCATGTCTTCAGATGAAGATATCTGACTGTGTGAGGAAATCAAAACCAGCCTAACACATTCCACGTCGATTACTGTATATGGCCATGAAAAGTTTACTTTCAATTCAATTCAATAGAGAAAATCAAAACTTTTGGGAACAGCCTGCTCTAATGAATTAGGCCTGAAGATATAATCAAAATATACTCATTTTTTAATCATCGTGACCAAGACTCTCCTCCTACTGCAACTACTAGGGTCATTCTATAATTTAGGGTACATTTCATGTCCATTGATGATAATTAAATTTTTTTCTAACAATTTTCTTCAGAAATATAGTATTTTATCCATTAAGAGACAAACTATTATCTCACACATATATTGTGTTAATTAATTAATCTTAATTACAGTTTTTGCATTGAGCACTTCTTGAATTGAGTTCAAAATAATGAATAAAAACAAAACTTAAAGTCAAGACTATCTATATTAAATTTATTTATATAATCTAAATACCTTAGAAATACAGATTGACTTTAAATTTAATTTTCTTTGAAACAAAAAATATTTAATTCTCAACTGTTGCTAACCAAACACCCCTATCTGAACAGGGGAAAAATCCACTTATACAAAGTAGTTGTAAAGTAAAACAACAAATATGCAATTCCTTCTTTTGCACTTAGAATGTCCTCGTCATGATTAATAATGCTGTTGTGTTGTTTTGCCCTTTGTAGCCTTGCTAGAAGCATGTGTTGAGCATATGTTTTAAATTTTCTGTTTTTTTATTGCCAACTAGCAAACGGATCCTTGCTGGAGATGAATTAGCCTTAAATGACTCAGGATGTCTATTCTTTCTGTTCATTTTAGGTACAAAGACTACAGAGAACCACCATGGTCGACTGAGCCTTACCAATTCTCCAAACAGTACTGGTCGGTTCTAGCGGCTCGGTTAGGTTTCGTCATATTGTTCCAGGTAAAAGCTCCTTTTTTTAACCATTACCTCCAATCTAAAAGCCTAAAATAAACGTTTTACTCCTAATGAACACCCAAGTGACTATGAATGGAAAAACGTAAATGTATGTCCTTTTTCAGTCAAAGCCAAACAAATGAAAAAGCCACACAGTAAGCTACCTCAGCAACGCGAGCGCTTCAACCACATATAAATGATGCAGTCTTTGCACATTTGGATTAATAGTCTAAATGCTGGTCAGAATAATTGCTGTAACTCAGTAGAAATGTCCTGCTGTCAGCAGCTATGGGTGGAAACTAATTCTATTGAAATGCAATTAAACACTAAACCAAACAGTTAAAAGTTATAGTTCACTCAAAAATGAAATGTCATTCCAAGTGTTGTTCTTAAATAAACAACATTTTATGGTGATTATAGCTATGAAGCTCTTAAAAGGACAAGAAAAGTGTGGTTTTCAATGAATAATGTCTTAAATTCAGTATTTTCCTCACACAAAGCTTGCATATAGCTTTAAAAGACATACACTATTGTTCAAAAGTCAACAAAACGTTTGGATGCATTAAACTGATCACTTATAATTCCAAGTGGAATCCTGAAAGAAATGCATTATAGTTTTCACTAAAATATTAAGCAGCACGTTGGTTTTACAACATTGTTAAATAATAAGAAATGTTAAATCGGCATATTAGCATGATTTCTGAAGGCTCATGTAACACTGAAGACTTAATGCTGAAAATTCAGCTTTGCATCACAGAAATAAAGTACATTTTAAAATATATTCAAATATGAAACAGTTACTTTAAATTATAATAACATTTTATAATGTATTGAACTGTATTTTTGGTCAAATAAATTCAGACTTGGTGAGCGAAGAGATTGAAAAATCTTGCCGACCTCGAACTTTTGAATGGTGCGTTATATATAAAATGTATATTCTTCTATATGAGCCTCATTATCAGGAAGTGTATGTATAGATGTCACTGGCAGAGGTCCAATACCTGAAATGCTACATGGTGTGTAAAAGATCCTCCATTTATTGAATGGAAAGATATATGTTTATCACAGCCAGTGATGAGTATGATTTCCTGCGCCCCACCCATTAATATATACGTGTGTAAATATAAATGTGCTTATGTGTCTCCGACTTCTCCAGAACCTGGTAATAACCATGAGCATGCTGGTGGCCTGGGTGATCCCCGACGTGCCCAAAAACATCAGCGAGCAGTTGAAGAAGGAGAAGACTCTTCTGGTGGATGTCTTCCTGAATGAAGAAAAGGAGAAGTTGCAGTTGATCCAGAGCTTGTTCTCCAGAGATCTGACACAAGAACAGCAGGAGGAGCTGAAGGTGTCAGATCAGACCTCGCTGCCTCTTCAAACCCAACTCGGACCGCTCCCTCCCACCTCATCCCCGGCTCCTCGCACCCGACCCCGAGCCGCAAGCTTCAGCCAGTTCACCCGCCAGATGTCCATGTCTCCCCGAAGCGACATCACCCAACACACGGCCGTGTAAGGGAAGTCGGGCGAGAGAAGATGAGTCCACTGGTGGAGAGTGTTTCACAGTGCCTGAGCGCTGGAGTTTGAGGCTCTTGAGCTTCGAGAATCAGGTGCCCTCGGTTCTATGTTCCTGTTTTTTTGTACCAGAGAATGAGGGGTCACTCCTTTTGGTCACTGAACTGTAGTCTGAATGTCTGTCTTACAGGCTCCGAGTCTGGTTTTTAAACCCTCAGATGTTCCTACCGTTTTCAGGCACGTCTGACACACAAACTTGAGCTTCAGTAGGATCGCTTGCAGATGCAATCATTCCACATGCACTGGCGTTCACAAGAACACGAGCGGGATCCTCTCAAACACACGTTTTTCTCCACGATCAGCTCTCGAGGGAGGATGTTTGTCGGCACACACTCGTAAAAAGCAGCACATATTTGGTGACATTGCGCAATCTGTACATGCTGTCCAAATGCAAACCGCTTTGCACATTGTCCACAAGATGTAGCATATAATGGCAAATAATCTTTCATTTTCTCAGGTAACAGCGTCACTGTAGGCTGTATTCGTTCTCATCAATATGACCGTTCTTGGGCTAATAAAGACTATGATGCGTGTTAGTAAGTTAAGGTGCAAAGAACACAATTTTGATGTGGTACTGCAACGTATTCTGTGAAACGTGTGGCGTTTTGTCTTTTTAACGATCCAGATCATTATGTAACACATTAAGGCAATATGTAATTAAACTCACATTTGTCAATCCATACATTTATGCTATGCCTCCTTCTGATAAAACGCAGGGCTGTAGATTTGGACCGCACAGCATTCGCTGTATTTATGATTGTGGAGCAGCTGGTCTTTTTGTGCCATGTCAACTATAATCTTCCCCTGAATTTGCCGTCACCGGTGTGGGAAGGTTGAGCGGGGGTTACTGTTATCCAGGGAGGAATCATGGATGGATGTTGTGTGCCAACATCTAGCTATCAAGTCATCATTCACTATGCCTCATAGGACTTAATACTCATGCAAGAAGAATAAATATTTAATCCCAATTATGCACAAGTGTTTTTTTCTTTCTTGCCCTCGAGGCATTGTGCTACAAGTCCAGTGGGGCCAATTCACTTGTGTTTTCGACTTCTAGCAGATGTGCAGGTTGTTTGTTGGGCTGTAATACCCTGATGATTGCCACACATGCTTAACAAAGCTAGCTTTACCCAGTAGACGCTGTTCCTCTATTTGCTTTTTCTGTTTTACTAGGGCAGGACTTTGATCTTTGTGTGTTTTCACCCTAGAGCCACATTTGATTTATCCCTGGGGTCTGGACTTCACAATTCAAGAGGATTATAATCTTGGCAGATACCATGAAGTCTGTTTTATGTAGGGATGCACGATATATCGGTATCGGTTACTATTCCAGAGTACCCCTATGAAAATGTTAGCATTTTCAGCATTTTTTAGGGATGCACGATATATCGGCCACCATATCGGTCTCGGCCGATAAATGCTCATTTTTTCTGTTATCGGTATTGGCCTGATAAGAAAATTTGGCCGATATCTTAAAGCCGATAAATAATGCATTATTTCCTTCAGAGACACTTCAGATGCGCGCTGTTCGTTTGCAGCCTTTTGTGCAATTGTACGTTGTAATATTGTGCTTATTTGATGTATATCTGATTTATCTCATATAGAATGCGTTTGGTTAAGTTAAAAGAGCGCTTCAGTTTACCGGTGATCGTCTTTAGCTCAGCGCACGCAGCTCAAACAGCAGTGCACAACATTAATAACTATGATTGGGAATGTTGTGTATATAACATTCTAATGAGAACATTATTATAATAAAACGTTGTGCATTCTTTGGGTTTAGTTGCTGTGTTTCAGCGCATTGATATGGGAAGAGCGCATCCACAACAGGATCACACATTCTGACTATAGCACGCAATAACTGCATCATTTTGTACATATATAAGTTGTAATATTATGTTTATGTTGTATTAATATTAATCTCAGGATGCATATCCTTGAGTTAAATAAGCTGCCAGCAAAACGCTTCAGTTTACCATGTTCATTCAGCTCTTCAGCTTCAGCACGCGCAGCTCAACGGCTGCTATTTAAAACAGTGGTATTAATTTGTTACTTTTTCAAAATCATTGATACATTATTAATAACAACCACTTGTATTTTTCTCTTATTATTTTCATCAACAATATGGTTTAGTAATTAAAATCATTTAATTATTGTCCGTGCAGAGGCTTGATCTGTGGCGCATTCATTTTGATTCTTTACACGTGTAATGATGTCCAGTGACTTGTTTGCATTATTTATGCATTATTTTATTTATTTGTAAGACTTTATGACTAAATTCTAAATTTATGACTACTAATTCTATGACTAGATTTATCGGCCAACATATCGGTTATCGGCTTTCAAAAATAAAGAATAATCGGTTATCGGTATCGGCCAAAATGTTCATATCGGTGCATCCCTAGTTTTATGCGCTTTATAGTTTCATTACACAACCATTCTGAACGAGGGTAAAAGTACATAAATATTTGTATTTCCCATAGATTAGAAATCATAAAATGTGGGCAAAAGCTAAGCAGCTCAACTCATGCAACTTGACAGATCAGCTTGAATGTCCACCTCAAATGACGGTTATATGTAAAGTTGAGAAGTGTTTTGTCAGCCACTTCGGCCTCAACAGAGGTGATATAAGTTGCTTTGTACTGTAGATATGAAAGGGGCACTTTATAATGCACTGGCTGATATATCAGATTTGACTACTGACGCTTGTGGATGCAGCAGCAGACAAAAGCCAAAAAAAGCAATGGTATTTTTTTTTATTCTTTATTTGCTGTTAAAAATTACTTTATTCCACAGGTGTTCAATTATCAACTTTTATTAGATTACTAATACAACTGAAGTCTTCATGAGTGAGTGTACTTCACTTAAATATATATATTTTTTAAGTTATTTATTTTTAAATTTAATAATACTTACATTATATACTATGTTATGCCTTTTATAATTAGAAAAAAGCTGATTAATGCATCTTTAAGAACAGTTAAACAATTATATTTATTTATTTATTATTTTTATATAATTAGATATTTGAAAAAATTAAAGGTATTTGTTGCAAAATCAATACTTACAGTAATGGTTTACAATAAGGACCCATTAGTTAACATTAAATAATTACATTAGTCTTAAAGCATTTTTAATCTTAGTTCATGTTTTAATATTTACTAATACTGTATATTATTCAAATCAAAAGTTGTGTCCGTTAATATTATTTAATAGCCTGAGCTAACATAAACTAACAATGAATAATTAATAAAAAAGTTAAATAAATACAGTATCAAATTGCTCATTGTTAGCGAATGTTAGATGATACATTAAAGGGGTCATATGATGCGATTTCAATTTTTCCTTTCTCTTTGGAGTGTTACAAGCTCTTGGTGCATAAATAAGATCTGTAAAGTTACAAAGACTAAAGTCTCAAATCCAAAGAGATATTCTTTATAAAAGTTCAGTCAGCCACACCTACCTAAAACGGCTCGTTCTAACACGCCCCCACATATCTACCTCACTATGTGGGAAGATTTGCATAACGCTGCCCAAATGTTCACACAAAGAAAGAAGGCGTAACTTTTATTCTCACTGTAGTATTGTTGACGCTGCAGCCATGTCGTGAAGGCGCTGTGTGCTTCATTGTGAAAGCGAAATTACTTTGTTTGGTCTTCCAAAAGAGGACGATATCCGCTTCATCATGCCTAGAGCTGATCTGTGCTCGTCGCTGAGGGAATACATCAACTTTCACCGTGGACAAAGCGGAGTCCAGCCCAGGGACGTCACATGTGGTTGCCGCTCATTCGCCGGCGCGCCTTTCTCAGCGCACGCTAAGCCGGGGCTTCGACTCACGCTAGCCCCGCCTCAGCTCACTCTATCCCGGCCTCAGCGCACGCTAAGCCGGGGCTTCCCCTCATGCTAGGCAGGTGTGTTTTTCGTTGTGAAAGCGAAACTACTTTGTTTGGTCTTCCAAAAGAGGACACGACTACAAATCAGTGGTTAAGTTGTATTTACAACACTGTTCCAGAACAGTTTAACCCAAATATCCAGATGTGTGCAGCACATTTTATGGAGGACTGTTTACTGATCCTGGTAGAGTAACGTTAGACTACAATGCCGGCAGTTCTGACTCACGTAAGTACGTTTTCATTTAAAGGATTTGCCACTGACGATTCAAACGCGAGTTTTGGGCAGTGTAGAGTAGCGTTTGTAGTTTGTCACTTCTCTGATCACAAATGCAGACAGAGTTTTATGTTTGCGCGGGGCGATGCAATGCAACGCGTAAAAAGACAGTATAAGTCATTATAATCAGTAATTATGTCCCCACTGGATGCAACAAATGCCTCGTTTGTAATGGGTTTTAATGTTTTTGTCTTGTAGCTCCAGCCGGACACGGCATCAACAGTATGTGAGGGGCGTAACATTTCCGTCTCATGCTTGAGGTATTCGGCCAATCACAACGCACTGGATAGCTGGCCAATCACAGCACACCTTGCTTTTTCAGAGCGATGAGCTTTGTAAAAATCGATGCGTTTCAAAAAGGCGGGGCATAGAGGAGAAACAATAATGTACAATATGTGGAAAATAATGTGTTTTTTGAACTTTAAACCGCATAAACATTTCATTACACCAAATACACAAAATAATGTTCTTTTTAGCAGCATCATATGACCCCTTTAACTAACATTAACTAATGGGACTTTAGCATAAAGTGTTACTATAACATACATACTGCATGCTCAAAATTGAACAAACAACAGACAGAGACACACTAACCAAAGCAAACTGGCCAAAAAAAAGGCAAAATAAGGCTTACAACCAACATCCACTGGCACTGCACTCTGTACAAATATCAAATTATCTTTAAATCTGCATTCAAAGTTAATGCAATACTCCTGGCTTTATCTTGTGTAAGGTTTAAGAAGGGTTTTCAAGTGTCCTCAGAAAATACCATAGTCCTCTTGCACAATCACAATCCAACCTTCTGCATGATTCGGGCCGGAAGTGTCTAATTGGTGTATAATCTTCCCCAAAGCCTTTCTTCATCACAGACAGCACAATACACCCAGGGACAGATTTACCTGGATTTGTTCAGTGTGTCTTAAAGATTGGTAAGCAAGTCTTCTTCATCTTGGTTATAACATCTGTCTACGCGCTGTAGTATAAGCTAGTATCAGTTACATCAGTGATAGTGATTGACTGCAACTTATTCTTGTTCTAGCTGAAGACACACAATGCTGTGCTGCTGCATGCTGGGAGTTTGATGTCAGAGATTCTTGTGAATTAAACATCTGCACATGCAGATGAGCAAAGGACCTGGAATGAGAACTGACACAAACCTGAATCTCTCCTTCCAAGGGTGAAATGACGCACAGGGCGGACATTTAAAATGCTGGAGCCAATGCATTGTTAATGTCAGAAGGATTTTTGATAAGTGTCACTAAACTTCACGCGAATTTCACGCTTCCCAGATGCCTTTCCTGGATAATTATTCTTTGCATGCAATTTTTGCACAGTGCATATTTTTACATTTCAGGACTTTATATTTAGATCCTCTATACAGTAGTTTAACACATAACACAGTGTCTAAAAGCAGAAAAGAGGCACCGGGGGTTGCATTCAGGTTCACTTCTCTTAAATGGCCTAAAGCACTGGCTTTTATCTGGAGTCGTTACACACCAGGCTTTCACATGGTTTCAGGTGTTAGCTACACTTGAAGATTGAACCATTGTGCCTTTCCACGGAAGCTCTGCCAATGGCGCATTCCATAGTCAACTCCACTAAACCTTCAGATGACCCGATTTGTGACTGATAGCCATTCATTTCCTGTCCTTCTTCTTTTCCCAGTCTTAGGCTGTGTTCAGAATGGAATACTATAGCTTACTACTACTAGCTTATGAAATAAGTAAACATTTCAAAGGCCATGTTCATACAGCAGCAGAATACAGTTGTCAGTCCTGTATTTGAGTCCTTAATAGTTACGTTCACACACAGTTCGGTTATTTACGTTCGTGACAACCGCATTCTGTAACCAAACTCACACCCGTAAATTTTCAGGACTCACAACCGCATTCTCGGAACACACGCGCTGTGTGAACGGAACAGGACTGGACAACTAGTTGTCTGTCATGTCATACAGTGCGAGAGAGAGCCTGATCACAAACGCGTGCCTAACGTGTGTTACGTGTTTTCGGTAACTTACAGTGACGGAGAAATGAGCTGCGTCTCATCTGAACGTTTTAGAGCCCGTCAGTTTTCCACCGGAGCCGCTCCCATCAGTTTTGTGTTCTGCGCGCGATTCAAATGAAATGTTCCGCTCTCCACCCACATTTAAAAGCTGCTGTCGGTTAATGAAGATTTGACGAAAGAACTCGCGGCTCGATTGGACTCTTGTCGTGTCAGAAAGTGACAAGACTTTCAGTTTTATGCACGTCGCCATCTTTGAATTTACTTTGGTCTCTCCCTGCGTTCCATTCGGAAGGGCTCGTCCCTATGCCCTAATCCCTTCAAAGGGTTTACCCTCCGGAGTGAGAGCCTTGAGGGGTGTAGGGGACCAAACAACGGTTTCTTAGGGTACTTTCACACCTGTAGATCGATTGCTTTGTTGCGAAACAGGGATTAAAATTATTACAATGTAAATGAAGATTTGACGAAAGAACTCGCGGCTCGATTGGACTCTTGTCGTGTCAGAAAGTGACAAGACTTTCAGTTTTATGCACGTCGCCATCTTTGAATTTACTTTGGTCTCTCCCTGCGTTCCATTCGGAAGGGCTCGTCCCTATGCCCTAATCCCTTCAAAGGGTTTACCCTCCGGAGTGAGAGCCTTGAAGGGTTGAGGGGTGTAGGGGACCAAACAACGGTTTCTTAGGGTACTTTCACACCTGTAGAAAAGCCTCGATTGCTTTGTTGCGAAACAGGGATTAAAATTATTACAATGTCGCTTTTTATTCTTGGTGCTGTTCGCTTTCACACGGCAAAGTTTCTAAACGGACCAAATTTGTTAATACAAGTCAAGCGCGAGTAAACTGTTCTCTCATTGGTTAAAGTTCCACGCGGTTTATTTTCCGGGATTCCACTTAACTGTCACGCATGTCATCCGTCAGGATGGAACGACAACAGCTTCGCGGGCTTATTGTTGTTGTATTTTTGTAACTGTCGTTATAATAATTTATCATTTTGAGCAGGAGTCCAGGATTGATTGGGAAAACATTTTTAAAATGCACCTACTACAAAGAAGAGCAATAAGATGGCATTATAAAATTAAAAAGTGTGCTTTGATTTTTGAATGGCAAAGACGTGATCAGCCACAGACATTCACAGGTTCATTTTGAGGTATTAGCAAAACAACAAAGCTGATGCTTTTCACGGAACTTACGTAATTACCTATCATAAATTGTGATATATATAGCCTGGTTCGTTGGTCCGTTGGATCGGATTGCTTTCTCACTACAACCGAACCGCTACAGAGTTCGTTTTCAATCGAGCCGAGACCTCCTCGTTCAGGCGATCTCGGACCGATTGTTTTGGCGCGGCTCCTAGTATGATTGCCGTGCTCACATATGCCCAAACGAACCGAGCTAAGGGGGTAACGTGCCAGGTTCCGAAACAACAGGCCAGGTGTGAAAGCACCATTAAAGTGCCCTTCTGTGTCATCATCTTGTGCCCACACGGAGGTGCCGTCATCATAGAAAGAATCAGCTCAAAGGATCATGGGGGCCTGAAGTGTCCATCAGTTGTACCCTTCGAAATCCTTCATTCCGAAGGGCCCTTTGAAGTGGCCAGTTTTGAGCACTTCGGTTTGGAACGACACTTCAACATGGTGGCTATATGATTGTTTTCACTCCGAAGTGCGATATATCCCGTTTGGAATGCACCGACTGTCGCTATGGTTAGGTTACTGGTAAGGAATACGGGCTTGACTCCCCTTGCACATTCATACAGACAGTATTCTAAACACAAGTGTAAGCTGCTGTGTGAATGGGACATTTCGAGACTCACACCTGTAAAGAATATGCAGTTGTCAATCCCAAAAACTGACAGTGTTAACGTAGCCAAACAGTGGAACATTGTTGTCATATCTTGCAATATAATATATATTATATATTATTATAATATTTGTATTATAATAACATATAATATATAATTATATAAATTCACACACACCCACATATGAATAATTCACTTACTGTAGAGGGT
>NW_015505235.1:1572061-1577668 GCF_001515645.1 Sinocyclocheilus grahami | reverse complement strand
AAAAAGTTTCCTTGAAGTTCCTTGAATTTTTAAATATAATCAATTTGGTTGTCATTTCATTTCAAGTCATTTCAAATTAAATTACATTGAAGGGCACCAATTATGCCCCTTTTTACAAGATATAATACTGGTCTTGGGTGTCCCCAGAATGTGTCTGTGAAGTTTCAGCCCACAATACCCAACAGATCATTTATTATAACAGCTGGAAAATGTCATTTTTGGGGTGTGTCTAAAAAAAGAGCTATTTTGGAGTGTATTGCTTTAAATGTAAATGAGCTGCATTCCTGCCCCGTCTCCAGAAGAGGGCGTCGTGTATACATCTCTCTGCATTGCATAAATACAGCAATAAACAGCTGGTAGAAGCAGGAGTGATTCACGTATTTAGGTAGATTTTGAGGCGCATTACCTTTTAAAATGAAAGTAGTCCACAGCGTCCTCAGCAGCTCAGATGTTGGGAGAAAATGAAGACTCTTATGTTCAGTCTTACATTCAAACACAGAGCATGGGGATTGCTTAGGAGACTTTGCTGACTACAGCTGCTCCAGCGCGGAGAAAATGGAGGACAGCATACAACCGTTGAGGGCGGAAACTATAGCAATGCAGGGCTGTCAATCAACCCCCGTAGCCAGCCCCTATGCAATATGACGTCACACTGCATGAGAATCAAAACGGCAGGCCTAGTAAGACTGACTTGCGCTGTGTCCGAAAGCTCTAAAATGCTGCCTTCGGAGGCAGCATTTCAAGGCATCAAGGCACGTCCGAATACAAATTCTGCTCCACTTCCTGTCTCCGAAGGTACCTTCTTCTGATCGAATTTTGAAGGCAGCATAGATGTATCCTTCGCTGCCTTTGATATCCCACAATCCTGTGCATTCCATTACATGAAGGTTGGGATAAAAAAATAAAGATGGCGTCTGAAAGTTGCGTTTGGTGGTCAGTTTGTGTGTAAATGTATGTTTCTGACTAACTTTTTGCACTTTTGATGTTATTTCTAGCGAGAAATCAGTATTATAATAATTAAATATTTGTTTAGTTATCAAAACTCGTTCTATTTTGGTGTAAATCATTAAACCGTTACGCTACCTCAGAAGCCTGTCCGAAATCAGTTTCATGAGGTGCCTTCGTGCAAAAACGCTGCCTGCAAAGTCAATGCCTTATATGGCAGCGAGGCAGCAAGTCAGCTGCCTAGGCTTTTGGACGCAGCCTTGGTTTAAAAGGGATTAAAAAATGAGGAGTGCTGGATTTTTATCATTGTAGGGTAGTTGTGGTCACACACTGCCAACACACATTTATGTCCAAACACCATGTAAAAGTGGATTTTGCATAATAGGTGCCCTTTAAACTTAAAAAAAAACAAAAAAAAAACTCCTTTCTCCTGCTAGCTAATTGATAACACCAGTTTTCACTTAAAACGTGTTCTCATGTAAGTAATGCTTGGTTATGTTGCTGCTTGCTGCTGTCGTTATTGTTTCAAAATTTATATTCTCATGGTAGCTTTGCTTATATGCCTTATTATTCACTCCTTGCATCACATAAACAACCACAAAACATCAAACATGATTTAAACCTTGTGTTTGCCTGCTGCATTTAGGAACTGACAAATGCAGAACACACAATATGTTTTGTACTTAAGAAAAATAAAAGGTAAGTTCACTTATCTTGAGGTGCTGAATTTCAGAAGACCTCTGATAGTGGCTGCAGGACCAGCTTTTTAGCAAACACTAAACCAATCACTAAAGCAATCTCATTGGCTGTAGAATCAGCAGGAGAGGCCAATCAGCTTGTGCCATCTAGTGAATGATGTGAATGCATGTAAAGGACCTATCTATCTATCTATCTATCTATCTGCAAATTAAGCAGGTCTACAGGTATTTCATGCATACTTAAAGTGAGCATAATGTGCACAGTACATACTGTACATAGTGCAAAGGCATTTTGTGATCACTGAGCTCAAACTAATTCATAAAATGTGGTTCGATCTTGCATTATTTTTAGCCGCTCCAGGTAATAAGAGCAGCAGAAGCAGACTCTCTGCGGACGTGCTACTTCACAGAGAGATTTACTGACAGCCCTCAACGCGGCCGGCGCATATAAAAACACCTCTTTATTATCCCATAAAAGAGAAACAGCATTGGACCAACATTGTTCAGCACGACGCTCTGACTTTCTTCCTGCACAATCAAATTACACAACAAGAGACAAACTTTGGACACAATGGGTTTTAGAAATGAGACATTACGAAGTGAGCAAGAAAAATCTATATATTGACATTGTATAAACAAGTATGGTTTTTGTATCAACATTTCAGCAACTGTGATGTAAAATTGATGGTGCATTATTTTAACGTGCATGTCTGTGTCCCATTTCAGGGAGCGAATTTTCAGGGAATCCCTACAGCCATCCACAGTACACAACCTATAATGAAGCCTGGAGATTTAGCAACCCAGCAATACTGAGTGAGTGTCTCCTTACAAAAACACAGTTTCTGCCAAAGTATCATAGGTAAAGTATTTGTTACTACAATAAAACTGATGCTTTGTATTAGACACCACTGTCCTCAATCGATCGATCAATCAATCAATCAACTTTTGAAATTACATAAATATATATTTAAAAATAATATAATAAAAAAAAATTATAGAAAAAAATGTATTACATTTAAAAAGTACTGAATGCAAAAAAAGTAATCAAATATAATTATTAAATAAATAAATAGTTTTAGAAAGCTTACTAAACAGTTGAAAGGACATCCCAAATAAATTGTAGTCACTTTAACTGATTAACTGTATGTTGAGAGTTATATGTTTGCTAGAAATTAATTAACAGTCCTTTAAGATTAACAGATCTTATTGTTTTTTTTTTGGTTTTTTTGCTGTCTAAAACGCTTGACTCTGCAACAGTTTTTGCATTTATGACTTTTTGTAGTATTATGTGGTGAATCTTTACCAATAATCATTATGCAATAACAATTAGCTGTGAATGTTTTAGTGCACAAGCTAAATATGCCGTAAGCATCTGAATATTAGCTGAAATGACATGAAATATATATATATTTGGGTATTCTGTAAACAACATGGTAAATTAAATAAAAATAGCATTGTGTGTTCATAGAGCGATTATATGTGTTAAAAATATTTTTTCCAGTCGTTTACATAATTATTTCAATTTTATTGGTTTGTAATTCCTGGATCTTGGCTGAAGTTGATGGAATTTGCATTAATTATTTTGATAGCAAAATCCTGGCCATACATGAAATCAATACTATATGATGCTTAAAACAAATATGCATTTAATATATTAATATGCAGTCATTGTCGTGGTGTATTGAAATGGTACATTCCTTTCTTATTAACTTTCAGGTTCCCCCTATTATTATAGTGCATCCCGAGGCTCCGCCACTGCCTATGACCGCCACTAGTTACCACAGAAACCAAATCAGGCGGCACGCCCATGGACTCAGACTTCATATTCTGCCAGTGTGAGCAGTGCAGCTGATTGAACAGAGTGGTTTCATGCAGTCACATGATGAAGAATAGACCAATCAGGAACAAAAACATCTCGACGACAATTCAGCCAGTCGCACGAGCCTCAAACCGACAAACGAACAATAAATGTATAACTCAAAGACTGAGGGTAAATATGATTTTTAAAACAAAATTAACATCTGCTTTTTTAATACTTTTATATTTTGTCCGTTCATTAATATTATTCATAGGTATTCATACTTAAAGAGGTTCTAGCATATATATGTATTTGTTTGTTTGGATAGACACTGAAATGAATGATATCAACGGTTGGACATTTTCTAAAATGAAAATTGCTAATACAGTGGGTACGGAAAGTATTCAGACCCCCTTAAATTTTTCACTCTTTGTTATATTGTAGCCATTTGCTAAAATCATTTAAGTTATTTTTTTTTCCTCATTAATGTACACACAGCACCCCATATTGACAGAAAAACACAGAATTGTTGACATTTTTGCAGATTTATTAAAAATGAAAAACTGAAATATCACGTGGTCCTAAGTATTCAGACCCTTTGCTGTGACCCTCATATATTTAACTCAGGTGCTGTCTATTTCTTCTGATCATCCTTGAGATGGTTCTACACCTTCATTTGAGTCCAGCTTTGTTTGATTATACTGATTGGACTTGATTTGGAAAGCCACACACCTGTCTATATAAGACCTTACTGCTCACAGTGCATGTCAGAGCAAATGAGAATTATGAGGTCAAAGGAACTGCCTGAAGAGCTCAGAGACAGAATTGTGGCAAGGCACAGATCTGGCCAAGGTTACAAAAAAATTTCTGCTGCACTTAAGGTTCCTAAGAGCACAGTGGCCTCCATAATCCTTAAATGGAAGACGTTTGGGATGACCAGAACCCTTCCTAGAGCTGGCCGTCCGGCCAAACTGAGCTATCGGGGGAGAAGAGCCTTGGTGAGAGAGGTAAAGAAGAACCCAAAGATCACTGTGGCTGAGCTCCAGAGATGCAGTCGGGAGATGGGAGAAAGTTGTAGAAAGTCAACCATCACTGCAGCCCTCCACCAGTCGGGGCTTTATGGCAGAGTGGCCTGACGGAAGCCTCTCCTCAGTGCAAGACACATGAAAGTCTGCATGGAGGACTCCAAGATGGTGAGAAATAAGATTATTTGGTCTGATAGAACTTTTTGGCCTTAATTCTAGGCGGTATGTGTGGAGAAAATCAGGCACTGCTCATCACCTGTCCAAAACGGTCCCAACAGTGAAGCATGGTGGTGGCAGCATGATGCTGTGGGGGTGTTTTTCAGCTGCAGGGACAGGACGACTGGTTGCAATTGAGGGAAAGATGAATGCGGCCAAGTACGGGATATCCTGGACGAAAACCTTCTCCAAAGTGCTCAGGACCTCAGGTTTACCTTCCAACAAGACAATGACCTTAAGCACACAGCTAAAATAACGAAGGGAGTGGCTTCACAACAACTCTGTGACTGTTCTTGAATGGCCCAGCCAGAGCCTTGACTAAAACCCAATTAAGCATCTCTGGAGAGACCTAAAAATGGCTGTCCACCAACGTTTACCATCCAACCTGACAGAACTGGAGAGGATCTGCAAATCCAGGTGTGAAAAACTTGCTGCATCTTTCCCAAAAAGACTCATGGCTGTATTAGATCAAAATGGTGCTTCTACTAAATACTGAGCAAAGGGTCTGAATACTTAGGACCATGTGATATTTCAGTTTTTCTTTTTTAATAAATCTGCAAAAATGTCAACAATTCTGTGTTTTTCTGTCAATATGGGGTGCTGTGTGTACATTAATGAGGAAAAAAAATTAACTTAAATGATTTTAGCAAATGGCTGCAATATAACAAAGAGTGAAAAATTTAAGGGGGTCTGAATACTTTCCGTACCCACTGTATATATAGCAAAAAATATATAAAATAATATATAAAAATGCAAAAAAATCTTTGTTATTATGTGGAATATTTTTTTAACAGAATCATCAAATTAGGTAATAGGTATTTATGCAAATCTGCAGATTTTATTTTATTTATTTATTTTTTGAGATGCAAGGTTGCATAATAGACCTCAAAGAATAAGCTTGGTTTGATCTTCATCAGAAATGACA
>NW_015505235.1:1570757-1572051 GCF_001515645.1 Sinocyclocheilus grahami | reverse complement strand
TAGCTTTGCTTATATGCCTTATTATTCACTCCTTGCATCACATAAACAACCACAAAACATCAAACATGATTTAAACCTTGTGTTTGCCTGCTGCATTTAGGAACTGACAAATGCAGAACACACAATATGTTTTGTACTTAAGAAAAATAAAAGGTAAGTTCACTTATCTTGAGGTGCTGAATTTCAGAAGACCTCTGATAGTGGCTGCAGGACCAGCTTTTTAGCAAACACTAAACCAATCACTAAAGCAATCTCATTGGCTGTAGAATCAGCAGGAGAGGCCAATCAGCTTGTGCCATCTAGTGAATGATGTGAATGCATGTAAAGGACCTATCTATCTATCTATCTATCTATCTGCAAATTAAGCAGGTCTACAGGTATTTCATGCATACTTAAAGTGAGCATAATGTGCACAGTACATACTGTACATAGTGCGGATATACGTATGCTGTCTGAACATAGCCCTAAATCTATACTTTGTATTATATTTATGATAATAAAGGGTCATAGCTGAGAAGGCTCAAAATGAGTGCTGAATGAGCCAAAATTGCTTAGAAACATTTAATATGCTAAATGAACTGGAGTTTAGAGAGATGGATGAGTGTTAAAGCTGGCAGGGAATGCAAAAGGGAATTACTCTTGGATGGATGTTTCATTTTGGATGGAATGCAGCAGTATGATGGGATGAATTGCCCATAACTATTTACTGGTGCACTAGTTTGGGAAAACACTCCATGTTTTGCAGTGCACATTAAGGGTAGATAATAAATCAAAGCTGTCCAGCCCAGTTACACATACTCAGTGTGCCTGTCATGAAATAAACACAACAGAACACATTGAGCTGATGTAGAGTTGCGGCGTGCAGAAAGGAATTCTGGGATGCAAGGATGTGTGACACTGGAGACTGTGGCATTTTCCTGCCCTGGAGGGTCAGACATGCTGTAACACGATTCTGCTGTTCTCCCTTAATGCAAGACCTGTACCACTGGAACCACCTGTTTCTTTCTCTTCTGTCCTTTCTTTTGCATTCTCCTTTCTCATCTGTCTCTCTCCATCACCACCTTTTGTGCTGGAGATCACCAAAGATGCATAAAAGACACTGAAAGGCAAGAGAATTAATTGGTTCTTGTTCTCTTTTTGAATCTGAGCTCATCTGTTTGTCTCGCTTTTTTTTCCTCAGGTCTCCCTCCTCACCGCACTCATGCGATTTACTGTCCATTTATAGTCATCTGCTGCAATATAAGATCGGACATGTGACACACATTTAGTTGTTAGCTGTAATTTATTTGCCACA
>NW_015505235.1:1568798-1570389 GCF_001515645.1 Sinocyclocheilus grahami | reverse complement strand
GAGAGTCCAAATAGCTAATAAAGACATCCCAATAATCCACAAGTAACCCACACCCCTCCAGTCCATCAGTTAACGTGAAGCAAAAAGCTGCATATTTGTAAGAAACAAACCCATCGCTGAGACGCAATGTTTTTAACTTTAAACTGTCACCTCTCACCAAAATATGAGTTCATAATCCATAATAACATCATAATAAAATCCATTCACATATTTGTTTAGAACCGTATTCTCTTGTAAATGGTGCTTGATCTGCACATATTTCTCTACTGATTCAGACAAGACAACTTTTCACTGGAGAAAGCAATATTATGGACATATTTAGCCAGAAGCAATGTTTTAAAGTTAAAACCCGCAGCTTTTCACTTCACAAGATGTTAAAGATGACGGACTGGATTACTTGTGGATCATTGTGATGTTTTTATCAGCTGTTTGCACTCTGATTCTAAAGGCACACATTCACTGCATAAGATCCATTGGTGAGCAAATAATTTAATGCTAAATTTCTTTAATTATTTCATTATTTACTAGTAAACCCAGTTACAGTCTCATCAGAAGGTACTTGACGGATTCATTTTCAGAACCTGGATCCAGACCCAAATCATGAAGCACTACTTTCTTCTGAAAGTCCTGGAAATGAAAACAGAGATGCATTAATGTCTACAATGATTTTTGAAGAGAACTTCCTATAAGCTTGAAGATTTCAAGCGGACATGCCTTGTGGTTTGTCCACTTCCACTGACCATTTTCTCCTTTAGTCAATGTGTTGCAATAGTGTTTCATTTTAAAACTTGGAATTTGAAGTTATGAAAATATCATGAGGGTTTTTTGGTGTCTGTAGATGTTATCTGTACCTGTCCATTGCTGCAAGTCAGGCAGGTATGGTATTGGTTAGCATACTTTGCATTAGATACATTCGACATCTGGTCACATTCAGTCATACTGCTTTTGGGCCTCACATCTGTACCTGGGAACAATAGTAGGGTTTCTACATATGTGTGTTGGTGTATCGGCATGTGTGTCCAGTCAAACCGCACCCTAAATTCTCGTAGTCTGTCTAGTTTTGCATGGATGGCCTTGCGTTGGACCGCCAGATCGGCCACATGGCTTTTCCACTGCTTGTCTTTCTCCTTTCACAGACACAAATACAAACACACAGCATGTTCATAGTTCTCAACAGGGTTTTGATTATTAAGTAATGCTGAAAACAAGAGTGTAATGGTGGGCCTATTGAAAGAGGAACATGCAGCTTTGTAATGACATTAGGCTGTTGTTATGAAACCATTAATTTCATAAATAACATTAAGGGAGCTGTATTTTTGAAGCATTTTCTTTTTATACCCTGCTGTCCACTTATAATGTTAGTCAAGGATTGTTGTACCAATTTTAGCCTTATGTAACCATTTTCGATCATCTTTGTCCCAGGGAAATAAACTACATGTTTGTTCTATTGGACTGTTAAGATAATATTCAAAACCTCTGTTATGATTGTTCCATGTTGCTAATTACTGATTAGTCATTAATGTTAATCAGACTGGTTATATAATAATATGAACATGGTTATAATGTCAATATCATGATGGTTTCTTAATAA
>NW_015505235.1:1564881-1565377 GCF_001515645.1 Sinocyclocheilus grahami | reverse complement strand
TTGGTTGCTTTATCTGTCAGTCATATGGCCTCTTGGGTGGTCCTTAGCCATTCCAAGTGGCCATGATTCTCAGACTTCTGCCATCAGTCAGAAGGTCTGGCTATGTGAGACTATACTGAATAAACCTTATATAAGAATGTAACGATAGGCATGGAATGCCTATAGGTAGACGAGGATCAGCTAAGAGTCAGCTGATTCAAGCTCGACTAATGTAACCTGCCAGAACTAACGGTACACTTGATTTTCATGCCCAGACACTGCCCACAGTTCTTTTACTAATTTTTGAACACAGATTTCTTGTAAAACGCGTACATGTGTGCAAAATTGCAAGCTTGGGTTGCACAGTTTATCAACATTTTAAAGGGTAAGACTGATTGTGTTTTCACAGATATTAACATTGTAAATCTAGCAAAGTTTTTTGTTAAGTTTTCAGTTTTGAAAAATTGAATGTACGTTTAAATACTTTAATGTTAAAAAAATTAGTTAACGCTGCTGC
>NW_015505235.1:1564127-1564847 GCF_001515645.1 Sinocyclocheilus grahami | reverse complement strand
CTATTGTCAAGGATGATTTAATAATTAGCATACAGTTTGGATTGGCTTTATTGTTCTGTTCTTGGCAAAAACTCCCTGCTTATCTATGCAGCCTAACATGCATAAGAGTAGGGAGAGCAGCAATAACACCCTTAGGATAAACAGAACAGAACCAACATAAATGTAGCAGATATCATTAATGTTCTTAATGACAATATAATGTAACAACATAATTCAGGATAAAGGAGTCTGATTCAATATCAGACGACCAAGTCCTGACTGTGCACAAAAGGTGGAGCTGGGGATGGAGGAGGGTATTTAGCTCCTGAGCAAAATGATAAAGCTGATGAATAATACTGAATTAGTCTCAGCCTCAGACATCACACCCACAGACTTTTGGCTGAAAAATTGGAAACACTTCAGGAGCATAAAAGTCATCATCTGATTTGTTGAATTCTAAAAGATTTCCAAGAGATGGATGTGTCACATTTTTTAACGTTCTACCTGGAAACTAAGATGCTGTGACACCAAACCCCCACATGGAAGCAGAAACTGTGGCAACTGTTATCAGGATCAACTAAACATGGATTTTCAAAAGTATGTGAAATATGTAAAGTTCGCAGCATATACATCCAGAGTTTTACACACTGGTGTGTTATTGTGGGGACATTTCCATGCCCCTAAACATGACACGGCACAAAACGAAATGTGATTGGTTGCTTTATCTGTCAGTCATATGGC
>NW_015505235.1:1518253-1563210 GCF_001515645.1 Sinocyclocheilus grahami | reverse complement strand
GATATTTTCTGACATGTCAGTCAGATGGTTGATGGCCATAAAAAACCCTGAATAAAGTGGAATAGACTGCCAAAGTTCTATTTTTAAAATATTTTAAGCAGAAATTCTTGCATTAGTATGTTTACCTGCGTAACCTGGCCATGCAATACAGAGGTCACTGCATGAGCAGCCAAAGTTAGGAACAATGCAGACGTAATGCAATCAAGCACAATTAGCCTGACAATGTAAGTCTGATGAAGCAGGTCTGTCGTCCCTGGACAGACTCAAGCTGTGGGTGGTGGAGACAGATATAATTAGTGTTATCACTGCAGACCGCAGTGATAGCCCTGCGGCGACTTTTTGATGTTAGTCAACATACCTTCTGCTGCTCCTCTATCTCGTGTTGCTTTTCTCGTTCCAGCTGCTCGCGCTCCTGTCGATGCCGGATCTAGCGGAACAGAGAAAACAGCTGAGATGTGCAATGAAAATCGGTATGCATTAATAAACACAGACTTCTGGAGGTTTACGAGATGGAAAGTAGTAAACAAGTTTACCCTTTCTTCTTGCTTTTCCTGACGTTCGCTCTCCAGACATGTGCTCTCCTCCAGACTCTCATCCTGCTTCCCAAGACTGTTTAGGAAAGTGTAATCTTCCTCTTTACAAAGATCTCGCATGCACTGAGTGAATCGTAAGACAATGCACATGATGAGATCATAATTTAGCCTTTTTTAATGTTTCCAACTAAGTTTAGCAGTTTTGCTGAAGGTTTTAAATGAATCTGTCAATTATATCCTCATAGACAAAACATGCATGAAAAAATTGCAATAGAAACATAAAACCTTAGACATGGGGATTTGAGAAAACCTCTTTGCATGAGCCATCCTAAAAATAAATAAGCAGAAAAGTTACATTTTTCACAGTCAAACTGACTTTAAGTTCATTTTGTATCATGTGCACTCTAAAAAAGTTTGTCCTTTTTTTTTTTTACAACCATCAGCCCATTTTCACGGCATCTTAAACACAATTACTGCACAAATGTAAGCAGGAATGCTAGTTTATCTCCTTCTGTCTCCTGCTGTAGTATAACTGCATAATTTTGTGAAATTCAATTGGATGAGAATATCTCTGCTAGCTCACCTAGACTGAAAAGCTTCCAGTTTCTTTGTGCTATCCTTTCGTTTGCTCTCTGCGCTGGTAAACCTCATGCAAATGGTAATATACTCTGACGGCATACAAAAGACATCATAGTTATTTCTACACAGGGCTGCTAAAACAACCACACTGCTGCTAATAAAACCCACTGTCCCTTCACTTTTGATTAATTGAATTGTCCCATGTCAATATGTTTCCTTCACACTTCTGAAAGCGGTTTTGTTCCATACTGATTGACAATCAGCTACTCTGTCTCATGCCATAATGAAGAAACCATAAGACTGATCGAAGGTCAGTGTGAATGGACAGTGCAATCAACCTGCAGAAATACACAGAGGTCAGAGTTGTTTTTTGTGATGTCATTGGATCTTCTGGAATGTATATTGGGTTCAAAAGCTGTATTTGATAGAGATGTGTTTGACATAAAGTGGGTGGTGACACCACAGACAGGCACTTTAGCAGAAACCAGAGACGTGAGCAGCAAACCGAACCAGGAATGTATATGATAAAGGTGTCTGTTGTGGAGAGGTGTATAGGTTGCATATTTTAGCCAGAGGAAAGGTATTTGGATTGTTTTACTAGTTTTAACCACCATAGCCTTCAGAGGGGCTGTGGTTTAGGTGTGAAGGTCAAGGCTTGAAACCATCACTTTGACATCACTTTGAACTTTTAAAACCTGAAACATGAGTTTATTAATTTAAACACTCTTAAAAAAGTACTTGGATACTTGTACTTCAGTGCAATGTTATTTGTTGACTTTCACTGTGTGAACGAAAACAGTTCAAACATTCTACAAAATATCTTCTTTTGTGTTCTGCCAAAGACTGACAAGTTGCAGATTATTTCAATGCTGCCTCACATTAATAAACATGATAATAACATAAAATCTAAGTTTTAAGGTTGTAAAATTATATAACAAATAAAATTTTAACTCATTATTAAGCAATCAATTTAGTTCAAATTTTGTTCTCACCTTTAGAATTTAAACTATAAACATGTAGATACAGTTTTGAAAAAGACAAACATTATTGAATCTTCCTGATTTTGCAATATCCGCAATTAACATGATTAACTACACATTAAATTACTACACACTACACATTAAACATCCACTAAAAACCATCAGAACACCAGCTAATTAAAAGCCATTATTGTTTGAGCTCAGATGCGCCTTGCTTTTTTATCTAATGCACTAACATTCCCGCATTTTAAAAAAGTAAGCCTTGTACAAATGGTCAAATAAGGTCACTGTATCTGATAATCACAATTACTCTCACAATATTGACTCTGATATGGACATGTAAACAAACACTAGTATTCGTTAGCCTCATTTGCTTGTCCTTTCACCTCATTTAACTCTTTTTCTGCAGTGATTTTTCAAGATCACTCTGTCTCAAGCTTTGCTCTTAAGAACACACCGCAAGAGGATTATATGCTAATTAACCATTGCCCAGAGTTATTTTCTTCCTGTGGGCTCTGGCAAACTAATGTATTTATAGGTCACTGAAGGTTGTTTAGTCCTATGCGCCTTCCCATGGTTCCTTGGGTTCTGAAGAGACCATCAATGTTTGATTAGAAACACACACAGATCATCTCATGATTCGGGGCTGGGAAAGGTTCTTGGGTTCTTTTCCGGTAATCTGTGATTGAAATGTTTAACATACAAAGAGCGACATTTCACCCTACAGATGACAATATTCACGTAGATTCCCAAAAGGATGTAATCAGCAGGAAGATTAAAAAAACCTTTATTCAGACAAATCTCACACAGACTGCCCTTGCAGCGAAAAGAGGAGGATGTTGTAGGCCAGATAAACAGCGCTCCTTCAAGTATCAGCACGAGAAAGACATTTCGAGAAACATTGCCATTATGGGAAAAGTCTCTCTTTCAAAAAAAAAAAATACAAACAATGGGTTATAGGTACAGCCAAAACAAACTACTTCACTAAACAATGACCATCAAGCAAATGAGTCTTTCTCCTTTACTAAAATAGGGATTTCTCTTGCAATTTTCTCGATTTTTTGACATACCGGAGATAACTTTCATGTCTGAATATTATCCTTATATCTTAGTCCTTAAATAGAGTTTGGTGTGTTTTGGCACAGTTTTATTTCAGCATAAAAGAGTCCTTGTCCTTGGGTTTCAGCAATGGCCATTGGTCCATTATAAGGTCAGTTGTAGTGGTTTAAAGCAGCAAGAATCCTACACAGTATGCATGACACCAGCAGGGCTTTTCAACAGTGAATGTCATCCAAGAAGTCAAAATCATTTAGGAATCCTCATGTTCCAGTGTAATAATGTGTTAGAGGAAAGGCAATGCATTTGGACAACTGTGTGGGCCAATTCCCAACAGCATCCTTGGAAAACGGAGTTCCTGTGTTCAGCTTTTATCCTGTTTGTCTGCAGAGGGCCATACTGAAGCGGGACGTAATCAGAGATTGAAAAAGGTGTGTTGTATCCTTGGTGGTCTGCGGTTCTGTTTCGAATCTGAGTCGACACCCTGTTTCTCTGTTTCACAACCTCACATCCAATACAAGCACTGAATATCAGGTCACGAACAGAGTCGTCAGCCACAAAAAAAGTGAAAACTTTTGCTTGTTTAAAAGTGCCTTTATCCAGCAACCCATGAAGCATTAAAAAGCAATAAAGCAATTTTTATACTGATCTTTTTATAGCCACAATATAACACGATTTCATGCTAATAAAGCTTTATGTACGGACCTTGGAGGACGAAGTCTTGGCACTTCACTTGATGTAGTAATGGGTTTGGACCCCATCCTGGCTTATCCTGCAAGTTTTATATGCCGGTACAAAAGTAAATATGATATCTAGGTGGTATAATTTGGATTCTTGTGGACACTTGGACGGCTTGTCCAATCAAAGGTGACCTGGGTCATGCGTCACAAAGATAAGCCTGAACAAAAGCTGAGCCACAGCTGCCTGGCCTTTTAAAATGCTCTTAATTTATATTAAGAGCATTATTTTATTATAATAAAATAATTCTGTATTTATGTTATCTGTATGCACCAAGGGTCTGAGAGTAACGCAATTTCAATTCTCTGTGTGTATGTGCTGTGCATGTGGAAGAATTGACAATAAAGCAGACTTGACTTGACTTGACTTAAAATGACCGCAAATGCTGCCTATATGCTCGGATATGCTTTGCTGACAAACGTGTTGTCTTGGGTACATCATATTTAATGTGAAGGAGTACAAAATATGTTAATTTGTTGAAGAGGCTGACACATTTTGTGTAAGTCATTGCATATCGCAAATCTTACTGAAATCTCTTCACCTTAGTGTCTCATGACTAGCGACTGAGCAAGTCTCTTTATATAAATGTACAGCGGGAAAACACAGCAGGCCTTTTTTTAGCCGCAGCGCACCAGCGAAATGCTTATCTCCTAAGATGAGTCTGACAAGAGCGAAACCCTCTTAAGGGGGAGATTACGTGTTCAAATCCCAGCTCTGCACGTATGCACATCGTCTTAAGGCAGCTTTACCTCTGTGTAAGGCTACAGTGTCATTAGCGACGGCCCATTTTGTTTACATGCTGCTCTTATGCGTGCTGGCTTCGCTCTTTAAGGTGGTCAAGTTGCTACTGATCATGGCAGGTGATCGAAAAGAGACTAAAAGTGCAGTAAGCTTATTTCTGGTGGTTTCTGGTAGATTGGGTGGGGCTTCAGAAAAGGGCATGGCTAGTGGGAGGAGTCTTTGCTCCTCCAGTTGCTGAGGAGCTTCTTCGGGGCTACTGAGCTACACAATGGTGAGCAATAATTTCATCATTGGACGCTTCAAAGTTAATACTTGGTTGCTGTCGTTCTCACTTTATTGTTGGACTGCACTAAAGGCAATTTCTAAAATGATGTTAAACACTTTCAGAAGGCCATCTAGAATCAACATACTGCCCAGATTGTGGAACACTAAACCGTCACTTTTTGGTCCATATGTTCTGCTAGGATTGACTCTCTGCACAAGTCTGCATCTATAAACCACTAATAGGAGTGCTTAGAAAAATATATATTTCTTAGGTATTTCATGCAGTTTTGATACACATATACTGTATGTTTACACATTTCCATACAAAATACGACAACATCCCAACTGTGATTCATTTTCCCAGACATGAAGAGGATATACGGGCAGCCTGTCTCAGTAGAAAAACTGGTTTTCATGGACAATACTGAAGTTAATATGATATTGAGTGATCTGTGTTTTCCATTGCAACTGTTCCCAAGGTTCAGGTCTAATGGAGTGACGTGTCCTCTGACTCTGATACGTGAACAAGGCACAATTCAGCATGCAATGCTCCTGTAGCTAATGCCGAGTTCACACTGCATGATTTTAGCCCGATATTTCACTCGCCGACAGGTTTTGCGAAATCGCCGACAAATGCCCGAAATCGGAGTCAAATCAGTTGTCGTTCACGCGAGTGACAATCACGCAGTGGGAATTATCAAAGAGGCGATCTGAGGGAATCGCCAACGCGTCGCCGACGCCCGTGAAATATTTGGCATGCTAAATATCTGGAGCTGTCAGCGATTCACAATCACGCTGTCTGAAATTAGTTCTGATTGAAAAACACCGGCGATTACCTACAGCCAATGAGAGACCAAGATACAGGGCAGCGGAAATTCGGGGAGGAGTTATATGAAACGTAGTTTGCGGACCAGTGTTGCCAAACACCGCCAATTGTTTTTTATGTCAGCAGGTTGAAGCGACCCCAAAAATGTGATATTTAGGCCCTGGAATGTGAATTATACCAGGAGAATCCTGCCAAAAAAAATTTTGAGTAGAAATTGGGCGGATTTTGTAGCGAAAACCTGGCAACCCTGCACCACACAGAGCTGTCGGCGATTCTTCCTATTGTAAAGTCATGCAGTGTGTAACCTCCTGTCGTCGTTCCATCGTGCAGTGTGAACACAGCAACAACTGAATGCTACCCCAGATAGTCGTTCAGTGTGAAACCACCAGTGATGCGACGTCTTTGAAAATCGTGCAGTGTGAACTCGGCATTAGCGGCATTGCATGTTATCTTGAGTCTTTTTTTTTATGCTACCCCAGATAGTCGTTCAGTGTGAAACCAACAGTGATGCGAAGTCTTTGAAAATCGTGCAGTGTGAACTCGGCATTAGCGGCATTGCATGTTATCTTGAGTCTTTTTTTTTTAAAGATTTTTCTTTGCAAACAACTTAAATAAATAACAAGTATATTTATACATTATACATAGACATGTATAAACTATATGCATTCCATATAACTTAAATAATAATTTATATTTATATATTTACAGCCCCCCCCCCAGGGTACATAAAAAAGACAGTGGAGAAGTCGCTGCAGTGTTTTTCATGTCCTGCGGTGTTTGCGTGAGAGCGCGCAGACGCATGAGGTGTCTATTCGTATCCAGCGCCATCCCACCGACGATTCATCCTGAGTGAGAGCACGCACAAAAGTCTGCGAGGTTTTGCACTGCGAGTTCCAGTGCTTCTCGTCAATACCCCGACAGCTGCCCTTTTGGGACTTGGCGGTGTTGCATCTCGTCTCGTAAAAGTACTGCTTGATATTTGTGCGTCCTGCATTGACAGACCCCAAAATCTTGACCACTTGTCCCTTAATGTCCACAGCAGTGGTCCTGTCCGTCACCCACAGGCTGATGCTGTCACACACTGAAAACTCGCCCCTGTAGCTCTTGTGCTCAGTGTTTCGCTTCTGCCGCGTCTTGTTGGCGCCGCTGCCGTTCTGGTTGCTGACGAAGTCGTCCATGAGGTAAAGCGGTGGTGGTTGCAGAGGAGGTCGGTCGCTGAGAAGCACACGAGGCGAGTTGTAACGTTTGTGCTGACGCAGAAGCTCTGTCGAGATGTCCGTCACGGACTGGTCACTGATATTCTCCTTGTAGTCCGTCACTGCGGGTGGGTTTAAGGTGGAGGAAGGCAGCGCGTCATCCTGCTTCTGTCGGCTGCGGCTGATGTCGGCCTGCAGGAGCTTTATGATGAGAGTGTCGATGGGGTCCTGCGTGGGCCGCTGCTTGTCCATCGTAGAGGCTGAGATACCATAGAGGTACGCGAGGAACATCACGTACAGCAAGATGGACATCACTAGATTCACCTGTAAGATCTGTGGAGAAACAGAAGACAGTTTTATAAGCATGGTAGCAAACAAAAGCAATCAACTTTCGTTTTTTTTGGCCCTGTGACAGCACTGAATTCTCATGAAGCAGTGGCACTTCTCCAGCATATCTGCATGCCATCGAGGCACAAAGTTAATGGGTGTGCGGTAAAAGATGGCCTGCAGTGACATGCACATGAGCGTGTTTGTAGGGCCTCCCTTTTGGCACATTTATTTGAGCGGCTGGCACATCCATTTGGCACGGTGTACGTTCTGTTTCATGATGGAGCACAATGCCATGAAACAGAAACCACAAAGTGCAAAAGCAGAGTCTGCTAAATCATTGGAGCATCATTAGAGTACACCATATCGTGGTGGTATAAAAGGTTATTTAAACTGGATTCAAGAAAAAATAAAATCACTTATTCACCTGTGTAACTTTTATTTCTGTACTTACATTTTTTCCCATGCAATTATAATTAATAGGGACTAGAGCTTTTCAAGAACTACTTACATTTCAATTTGTTCTTCACACACTTAAAACATACAGCGTACAAGTCAACTTTTATAAGACTTTTATGATACTTTATAGTTCTTTTGGGTCCCCTTGAAGGATTAATTGTAAAAGCATGGGAAAAAAACTACCAGCACATTTCTTGATTTCTCCAGCAACGGTTAGTGAAAATGAAAATACAATGAAAAACACTTTTTTTCAAAGATGTATTAATCTTAACTAGCATCTTTCAGCATCTTCCAATCCATTATTAAAGTCTACCAATACATTATTAAAATAAAAATGTATCTGTTACTATTATGTAATAGACCTGAGCTAACATGAACAGATGTTTTTTATAATGTTAATAAAGATTAACAAATATTGTAACAAATGTAATGCTAATTGCACTGAAAAAAGGTAACCTAAAAATGGTCAAATCTAAATTAACAGCTTTTATTCAAGTCAAAAACAATATTTAATATCAGTGAATCCACTTAAATATATTAATTTATACCAACAAATGGGTTAAATAAGGTAGAAATAGCTCTTTAAGTTAACAAATACAGGATACCACTTTTTATAGTGTGTAAAGTGTACTATTTCATTTCTATTTTATGTCTCACAAAAAATTTCAATTTTCAATTTTGGGTAAACTACTGTATTCTTTTAACACAATATTGCCTTTTCAAAGTGCAAAAGCAGAGTCTGCTAAATCATTGGAGCATCATTAGAGTACACCATATCGTGGTGGTATAAAAGGTTATTTAAACTGGATTCAAGAAAAAATAAAATCACTTATTCACCTGTGTAACTTTTATTTCTGTACTTACATTTTTTCCCATGCAATTATAATTAATAGGGACTAGAGCTTTTCAAGAACTACTTACATTTCAATTTGTTCTTCACACACTTAAAACATACAGCGTACAAGTCAACTTTTATAAGACTTTTATGATACTTTATAGTTCTTTTGGGTCCCCTTGAAGGATTAATTGTAAAAGCATGGAAAAAAAACTACCAGCACATTTCTTGATTTCTCCAGTAATGGTTAGTGAAAATGAAAATACAATGAAAAACACTTTTTTTTCAAAGATGTATTAATCTTAACTAGCATCTTTCAGCATCTTCCAATCCATTATTAAAGTCTACCAATACATTATTAAAATAAAAATGTATCTGTTACTATTATGTAATAGACCTGAGCTAACATGAACAGATGTTTTTTATAATGTTAATAAAGATTAACAAATATTGTAACAAATGTAATGCTAATTGCACTGAAAAAAGGTAACCTAAAAATGGTCAAATCTAAATTAACAGCTTTTATTCAAGTCAAAAACAATATTTAATATCAGTGAATCCACCTAAATATATTAATTTATACCAACAAATGGGTTAAATAAGGTAGAAATAGCTCTTTAAGTTAACAAATACAGGATACCACTTTTTATAGTGTGTAAAGTGTACTATTTCATTTCTATTTTATGTCTCACAAAAAAATTCAATTTTCAATTTTGGGTAAACTACTGTATTCTTTTAACACAATATTGCCTTTTCCCACATTTTCTGCCTGAGCAGTTGCTGAGTTCACAACAACCACATTACTGAAGTTGTGACTGAATAATTGTACTAAATATATAATCTGTTGTAAAGAATTTTGCAAGGGAATCAGCTTAATTCCAACGTGTACTAATAAGCTAAATTTGATAAACCAAATCCAATTTACATTGGCAGGGCATTTAGCAAGACACAAAGGGATCAAATTTGCACTAAATTCAAGAATCAAAATAAGGCCAAAAATGCAAAATCCCTGCAATTAAACTGTTTTCATGCATGTTTGTTCAAAATAAAATACACTTTTTTTAACCATAACAGCCTCTTAAAATGTAAACAGGTCTGTGACAGAGTTTTTTTGGGGGGTTGTATCAACCCTCTGGTGTTTTTCTGTCATTTTTTTTCTCTGGTCATTCTTGACCAAAATAAATGTATGGTTTTTAAATTTTTTTGAATTTGTTTACTGTATCTTAATGGTACAAAACGTTTTGACGTTTGCTATGTGAACACACAAACACACACACACACACACACACAAACAAAATGGACATGATGTGAAAAGCTGGTCCTGAAAAAATATTTACATGGTCAAAATTGACTGCATTGAATGGCAAAGCAGAATGAACTGTAAGTGTATTTCATCTTGTGGAAACGTTTGGTACTGTGCCCTAAAAAAATCTTACTGATTTTATTTTTTGCGTGACTATCCCAGAGATCCTGTGAGAATGTATGTGTATTGATTACGATTTTGTTGTAATGTTTATATGCATTTGCAGTGAACTACTTCAAATTGTGCAACATTCCCATGTGCACTTTAATTGAGAACAGAAAACATCAATTAGAAATGCTTCGTCTTTGTCGACACAATTTGCGTCTCATACCCCATAAATGCATAGCCTCTAGCGGAAAAATGTACAAAAGTGCAAGATACTGGAATGAACGTCAATTACTCTCACCATTTGGGCTCATTCAGGTGAACACGGGGTGGAAATTTACTTGGAGCTCCAGACCAGGGTTGAACAGATAATCTTTTTCATCCTCTTAAGTGCGATCAAATGCTTGGCTATGTTTGTATACATCCAGTAAGCTTTTAAAATGGTTCTTCTACATTAAGCTGCAAAAATTGCCTATAATGAGCAACTTGGACACATTAAAGTCAACTTGCTTCCCTTGAAGCATAATTTATAACACAACAAATGATGTGAGAGAAGCACATGCACTTGAATCTGTTTCGACCATGTTTGAATAGATAATCTTTCGCATCCTCTTAACTGCTCTCAAATACTTAGCTGTGTTTCTTCATGTGCTGCAAACATTGTCGGAGACCTTCTAGGAAGCACGGCTAATGCGATCCCTCACTAAACTAACAAGTGTTTAAGGTCTGATCCATGCAGAGGGCCTTTCCGAAAGCTTTCCTCTCAAAAGCGTTTAAAATCTCTAAGACCCTAACATATTTCTTTATGTGCCTTGCTCTGTCATGTTGCATAAATACAGGAAGTTCACGTCTCACAGGAGCACAGATGTGCATTCATGTCTCTTCCTGGATGAACAGCAGCTTAAACGTTTGTCTTCAGGAAGGTGCCAAAAGGAGGTTTGGTAGGGGGAGATTCTTCTAACATCACAAATGATTGCAGCTCAGCCTGAGACACTGACCCAAGTGCTTCACCATTTCTATGTAAAAAGTTGCAGTATGCTAATGCTAATATGGAATTTCTCACACTTTCATTCAGTGTAAATCTTCATGCTAGCTGTAAATGAGCATTTGGCTTTAGTTCACTACAAATTTTAACATAAATATGCTGGGGGGTTCCCTAGTGAAACAAAAAGGAGACATTTGAAGAATCTTGATGCAGCTGTTTACAGCATGCAATGATGGCTCCAAAAAACACAAAAAAGCACCTGAGAACTAGACCTTACGTCTTGTACATTATCTGAAGTCATACAATAGCTATGTGTGAGGAACTAACGAAAATTAAAGCTGTTTAAAAAATTGCACCAGTACAAATTTGTGCTGGCGAGAAGGAGAATAGAGGAGCTGCAGCAGATAGAAAGGTTTTGAAAGAATTTTGTGAAATATTCCTCATATGAAGATGACTTCAGAAGACTCTTGGACTATTTTTATGGTGCTTTATATAAACTGTTGTGTGCAAGGATTCAGGATTTCCGTGCAATATAAAATAAGGCTATTGAGTTTGCTATATGAGTTTTCAATGACATTTTTAAAAAGAGAGCAAAAAGCATTTCCTGACAGCACTTTCACATAGTAACATTACTATTTTGTTGCATAATGATATACATATGTTCTATTAATGTCAAACTAAGTGTAATTCTATTTTTTCAAGACAATTAAGTAAAATGTCAACATATTTAAGGCTGTTTTCTAAGCCATTTTGTTGGATATGATTAATGTACAATAACAGACATTATATGATTTTCTGATAAAATAATTTATTAATAATAGTAATTTAGTAATAATATTGTTACAGAGTTCCAAAGGATATTTAAAGGGGGTTACAACATTGTTCATTATAAACAATAGAAATAACAAAGCAAAAGCCAAACTCACTAAAGTGCCCAAACTCACAGTGGGCCGCAATGAATCCCTAAATACAATTAAACTGGAGAAAAACTAATGAATTGACACTCCTCAATGCACTTTATGCTGAAAACATAATGTAGGCTAAGCTATTACATTTTTGTATTTGGTAACATTCTTGGTTAAAAACGCTGTGTGCTACAGGCCCACCAGCGGGATAAACCACTCCCAACACAAACTCTTATGTCTGACCCAAATTGAGCATGACATGAAAGTAGTGGATGATTTTAAGTGGTGAATGTTTTTGACCATTTCCCTTGGTGGCAGTTCCACTCAGAACCTCTCAGCCAAACCACACCAGACTGTTTTAAGCGCCTGGAATGACACTCTAAGTTCATGTGCTTGTCCTAGTCAGCTGATAGGGCAGTTAATGGACTCTAGGTTGCTTTCTTAGGAATGCCCAAATTTGTTGACGGCCTAATCCATTTAAACTAGGTCGGAGAAGAGAAAAGCTGTCTGCGTACTTTGAACAATTATGAAAAGTCCAGGACAAGATAAGACTTTTCATGTGGCATCAAGATCGAAACACAAATCGTGATGATTAGCTGGTGGCCGCGTACAGTACAAGCTCAACCATTCAGCCGTTTTCCATGTGTGCAGTTGTGCAGTGCTGATAACTATGTTTGCACAATGAACAGCACGTCGACATGACTTTGGGCTAAATAAAAATTATGCAACACATTCAGCAAGGTTATCACATTGTATGCCAGGTTTGGACAGATTCAAAATTTGCTCTAGGAGTGGACTGATCTTCAGCGAATCAGAGGGATATTGTTTTTAAATCACCCTGGGTCCTTTTTACTCTAGCGCTGCTCCTCATCAGCCAAAATAGATGCAGTGACGGCGATAGATAACAGCCCAACAACCTCCTTGGCTAAATGCTAAACAAGCAAGCATTGTTTAGGAGCTCACAAGTCCATCGCCTCAGAAGTAAATTACCTCAGAAACTACATCAAGAAATTCCTTTTCACTTACACACAAGTGACTCTAAGAAAAACGGTCCACCGTAATCAGTTTGATCTCAGCAAAAAGGAATTACTTTTTATATAACCTGAGTCTTGTGACCTTACGAGCTATGGGCCTACTGGTAGCTGCTTCACTTTTCACTGTAAAACAAAGGTCCTGGCTATCAACCCAATATTTTATAATGACATAATATTAAACTGCATAAAACAGCACGCTCAGTGAACTTTTATGTCAGGACACGGGAGCATTAGGCATCAAAATCTGGTCCTTGATCTCCTTTAACTGGTTTAGACCACTCGATGCACAGCTCTGCACTTGCCTCGGGATTAATCCTTATAAACACTTGTGGTTTCCTTCATTTTAGAAACGGCAACCAAAAGGTCACTAGAAGTCTGAATAAAAATGAATTTTGTTACTTTGACTTTGCACAGCATACATGTTCTCCCAACAGCAAACCTTTCCGTCAAACAGCTGTGATATATAATGAATAACAATCAATTGCATGCATATTTCTGTCTTGTTTTCGATTACACTTGAAGTTCAAACCTACAGAATAGCATGTTCATGTATGACAGGTGTTAATCTCTCACAGCACTGTGTCAGTGGCCTCGACATTGGGGCTTCTTCACCACCTACGCACATCATCTAAGACTGGCCAAGGAGGCTTACAACTCCCTGAGCTTTTAACTCCTAGAGGATTGGCCTGAGATTAGCAACTGCCTTCACACCAACCAATGCACCATTTAACACACCGTTCAGTCCGGCACGCTTAGATAACACAGATATTGGAGTTGCACCGTCAACATGAACTGGACAGTTTTAGCATTCATTGACTAATCCACTCAATGGCCAGTTTGCATTGACATATTGACATATTTACAGCAAATATATGTTTCTTTTCAGCCGAATCGATTTAGACAGCTAAATATATGATTATACAGTGTTGGGAGTAATGCGTTATAAGTAATTTGACATATGTAATAAGATTACTTTTTTCAAGTAACTAGTAAGTAACACATTACTTCTCAATTTACAACAAAATATCTAATACGCTTTCAAATAGATATCGCAAGTTACTTTGTTTTTCATTTATTGATTGAGACCACTTCTTTCCTTGTTGAGAGAAATCTTAAGGTGCAGAGGCATTGTCTGTGTAACTTTCTTTAGGGAGTAATGCAATATTGTAATGCATTACTTTTAAAAGTAACTTTCCCCAACACTGATCAAACATACGGTAAATTGAAAATCCACAACCAGTTTCCCATTCTTAGGGTTATTTTCTGTCAGACTGAGTTTGTAAGAGGAGGAGTGCCATATGTCCAACTACAGAACAACAAGACGATCAATCGAGCTAACAGATACTGTACTGATACACTTTGTATACTTCAGTCACATGGAGTTAGGTTTTAGCTTTGTAAAGATACTGAATCAAAGAGTTTTCCATTCAAGCGCACTATGAACTGTTTAGCTATTGTTTGAGATATCGAAACATGTGCATACATGTCACCGGAGAAATAAAATTAGTACAATGAGAGGGAGAATAAAATATAAAAAAGGTAAAAGCACTTAAAAGTGGCTGTTCTTAATGCACACAACTGTCTGTTAGCAATGCACTGGCACATTGAAAGCATCATGCAAAATGGCATGTTATCTTATGGTATCTATCAACTGGACATGACACTATGACCGTACATATTTCTTGTGTGTTTCAGAAGAGCTACCCAAGTTGATGGACTCAGGATGGCTTGGGAGGCAGCATGTCAGCGGAAGAAATCCACCCAGGATTTTCAAAGAAGAGCGTCTAAACCCTAATGCTGTCCAACTGCCTCCAGATGTTCCCCTAAAAGAGCACAAAAATAGACCCCCCCCCCGTCTGGACACTCTCCATCCCTGACCAGCACCCTGCACTTCCATCTGGATTAATCTCGGCTTGGTTCTGAATGGTTTTGAGATGTAAGACGTGACCTGCAGTGTTTGAAAACCCATCAAGTGGTGGCATTCATTACAATCAAGCAAACATATGCAGATGCAGGCTAACTTCGCATATTAAGTTCAGAAGACAAACATTTAAGGTGTTATGATTTATTGGTGGGTTTTCGTCGAAGGTTTTCAGACTTTCAATATCGAAACCTAAACAAGCTGTGTAAACTATCAGCTCAACGTACATACACGTGAGCATTAGTTTACTCTAGTTCACATGCAGTGGTTTTATGAAGCAGGCTAGCTTAGCATGTTATGTTTTCAGTGCCTCGTGACGGGAGTTGTTCGCTAAGCGATCAGTGTAGGGGACGCATTGCAGCTGTTTGGCAGCTTGTGTCAACGCCTCCCTTCAGCACACTTCATTCAGTAGGCATGTGTTTTTGGTAAGTTCTGATTATCGGCCAACACACTGAATGGTATATGACAAGTGTAAGTTAATATGACAAAACTGAAGTTTTGGCAGCCAATGCCTTCATTTTTGGCACTATTAGAGCGATTATAACACCAGTAAAGGGGTAAATTCCTTAAGATTTAAGACTTTTATAGTTTTAGTTATCATCTTGGTCTCACAAGCAGCATCCCAGGTAAAAGATTTAGGTTATAAAAACATTGTGGGAACATTGTTCTGAAATGGTTGTAAAGTAAAGTATCTAAATATTCTAAGAACGTTAAAATGTCCAGCTTTCTTGCCAGAATTAGAACATTATTTAAAGGTTCCTAAAATATTTCTCACAGCGTTCTACTAACTTTATTTTCGCCAAAAATATAACATTATTTGAATGTTTATTTTTAATATTCTAAGAGTGTTAAAATGTTTTCTTGTCATGATTAGAACATTATTTAAAGGTTCCGAAAACCTTACCGAAAATGTTATTTGAATGTTATATTTAATGTTCTTGCATGTTTTCTCTCAACATTTTGAGAAGCTTCATCAAGTATAAATAACATTATAAGGACATCCCTGAGAATGTTGTTCTAAGAATGTTTTCACTCAACGTTAGAGCATATATCAGATATTTAAAAAGGTATAAGAATGCTCTATAACTTTTTGTTCTAACATTTACATTTTTTTAGTAAAAGTTCCCTGAAGAACGTTCCCTGCTAGGATTTAACAGAAAAATAATAGTCAATATTTTGTTCAAACAAATGGCCTTCCATAGCATTACAACTTCTAAGTTTTGATTATCAGCCAATGCACTGAATGGTATATTCTATGACAAGTCTAAATTAATAGGACAAAAGCGAAAAATGTGCATATCAAATTTTGACTGCCAATGCTTTCCTGTTTTGGCACTATTTATTTCTTTAAGTTTTTATTACATAATTTTCTTCCAACAAATGGCCTTCCATAGCATCAAAACTAGTGATATTTCTGGTGTCTGCCGAATTTAATGCAATTAAAAGTACAAAACAGTCAGGTGTCCTCATTAAAGCATGGTGCTATAAAAAAGATTTTAGACTATTAGTGTGAAGTCTGGGAGTCATTAGCGATTCGCCTAACTTTTATAGAAAAATAAACACAGAACAAGCTCTCTGTTTGACATGGCACTGCCAAACACAACCGTTAGTGTAATTAACACATCTTGGACTTCGTAACATGATCATGTTGGTCGTTTCAATGTAATGTGATAGATGGGTGTTTGGCAGCTGACAGCAACACTTTGTCAAGGATACAAACTACAAAAGATGCAGTTACTTCCCACTCAGAAGGGTTGATATTTCTACCATGGCTTCATGCATATCAACTCATGGCACTTCCAGAACAAATGTTAGACGCCTTTTGGAGAAACTAAAGTATTCTGGGTATGCTCAAGCACACTTAAGACGAGACAAAAAGGGTTTTCAATCAAGTCCAAATTTATTTTTAAGAAAAATGGCTCTTATTTTGTTCCAATTTTAAATTTGATTAAATCAAGTATAGTTTTCATGGTAAAAAATAAATAAATAAATAAAAATAAAAACACACACACACACACACACACACATACACATACACAAATTAGCTCCTGACTACAATATCCATAATATGAGTGTGTTTTAAAATGATGACTGTTAAGACAGCAACCACAGCATATCAACCACAATCTTCCCAGCTAACAGAGAGCATTCTCAAAACATCCTGGCAAGGTTCTCTCGAAGTTATGATCAAACATTCTTCCAGCATCGTTAATAGAATGTTTGTTAAAAGTTATCTAGTCTTTAATAATATTCTAAAAATGAATGTTCAGATATAGAGAATGTTCGAACATTCAAAAGTAACATTCTGATAATGCTTGCAAAATTATAAAATGGAATGTTTGTATAACCAAGAAAAAATGCATTTAAAAAAAATTTATGTTTTGAACGTTCAGAGAACATTCAGGAAAAAATGATTTTTTCTCAATTGTTCCTAAAATATATTTTTGTTAACTGGGTTGGCATGCGCTGAACATTTCTGGCACAAATTACTAATTACTTTATTGGAGATAGTATTGTTTCATTTCATGATTTATCTGAAGCAATATCTCTCTTTGGTATAAAGATGGATGCTCTGCTTAGGATTCTCACTATTAGCAAAACTATAGCCACATATGGAAATGCACAGTCAAATTCTGGTATAGCATTTGCTCTTCTAGCCACTTAGTAAACTGGAACAGTGCAAGTAAAAGCACAAGTATGAAAGTATTAGAATACCCAGCATGCCATGCTTCTGTGTACCATGTCACACAGTGTCAATGCTGCGCTGATAAGGTAAACGTGACAGAAAATAATGGAAACACGTTTACAAATTCTGCGCTGTTAAGCTGTGCAGTATTGTTGCGCTATCATTAGCTATCATTAATAGTTACTAAGAAAATGAAGAGTTACTAAGAAGTGCTTCATTTCTTTGAACCTGGCCTTGATAAATGATGTATTCCGGCCTGGCTGCCATCTGTCATTTTGATGATGGGTTTGTCAGTGAAGCGTACTGACAGCTTAGACTTTTGTAACCTGTTAGCGAAGCATACTTTTTGAAATATGATAACAGCCGAGACACGTTTATCAAGATGAAAAATATAATTTCATGCTCTATCTATCTGCATGATTTGGCATAAATAAAGTATTCTATAATGAGACGATCCATATATGGTCACCATTGTGAATTTCCCACAGTTTAAACATGGTGACCAAAAAAAGAGACTGAGATAGTTTTTGGCTATGAGTGACCCATGAGAAAGTTGATGAGATCCCCTGATGGCCAGCCAACATTTTTTGCTGTTTCCATTTTGAAGTGGCAGATAGTTGCCCAGAAAAATAAGGATGCACTGCAACTGGCCGAACATTTACCACTACAGTTTTCAGAGCCATGCAGATGAACTCAAACTACTGTAAAGCCTGGAAGTGTTTCAAAGCCGAAATAATTGAGAAAATCACATAAGTGAATTGGTTATCATGGTAGCTAGTGGACTAAAACACCTATTGTGTACAAGGTGTGCAATGTCACCAGGCCTGGTTAAACCAGTATTCTGAAAATAGATACAATTGCAAATTTAGAACATTTAATTTAGATTTTCTTTTTTCTTTTTTTTAAATATGATTTGTCGTGTATTTATTCACATACACTTACTACTTCAGTTTTCACTCAGAATAAATACATACTTTTCTTTACAAGTCATCAAAATAGTAGGAAATTCTGATTTTGTGTGATTTATTAATCTCTATAATGACTTCAGATTAGAGAAAAGTCCTCAAAGTCCTCAATCAGGTTCCATATTTCTTTTGACACATGTTCACCAGTAAATCTAAATGATTTGCATTAACCCTTTAGCCACCCCATCAGTGGATGCCTCGTGTCAAATCCTTTATTTGACAGATGCTTGTTTCAGGAGCATGTCTGCACAAGATTTCCCCCGACACACACAACAGGGAAACATAAGCAGAAACACACAGAGACAGGGCTATCAAAACACAAGTGGGGAAAAAAATATGCATGCAACTTCCAGTTGATGAACAGGAAGAGCACTAACTTTAACCCACTGGAAAAACTTCAAGGGCTTCCACAGCACTGGCATCTCCAGCACAGATTTATGTGGATTATCTGTTTTAGGGATTGTCTGCCAATCTCAGTCAGCTCTTGGAGGAAGGACCCAAGAGCAAAGTGTTTAGACAGCATCTAAGTATATTTTATAGTCTTGCATTTAAGTTTTTATGTTGTCTTATCAGTTAAAGTCGAGCAACTTTTCAAATTACTGCATTTCAGCCTTTTATATTCTCAAAAATATTTCTATATTTGGAGAGATGTAAAGTTAAGCTTGCATTTACAGTTACATGTAGGCTAGTTATAGACAGATCTAGACACCTTAATTTATAGTTAGAAGACCTCGCAAATAATAATAAAAAAGAGTTGTCTCGGCAATCTGTTGTTTTGTGCATAAAGAGAAGAGCACTTTGAAAGGTAAGGAGAGAATTTGCCCGTACTGGTTTTCAGTTCAGCCCGAGGCTCTGAGCAGTTACATTCTTCCCAAATGCACATATGCGCAGAAAGTTCCTCAGACACGTTAACGCTAATGTTATGGAGCAATAATGCAAATTACGCAGTTGTTTCTGCCACAAAATGTGTTGTTTTACGAGCAAATATTCGCTGTGTGATTTTTTTCAATGGTTTAATCGCACAGAAGCTGTCCTGGAGAACAAGAGCAAATGCGTCCCCGTGCCAAGAGCCCTCCAGATTGCCATCGAACGATCCATGGTAGCAGTTCGAACAAACAAACTTTCTAAAGATACATACCGTAATAAAGGTAACCATAGCATCGGTGAGGAAATATTCAGCAGTTCCGACATGAAGGTGATGAGTTTATAACGAATCCTTTTTGAAAGTTTCCAGATAGAAAGCGCGCGGTGCGTGATGAGACTCTTACTGGCGAGTACAGCGCGCAGATCTCTCTCGCTCTCTCTCTCTCTTTCTCTCTTTACCGCAACAAGCATAATCTTCTACTCTCCTGTGCACATCCAGCACAGATGGCTTTTATAGGGTTGCTGTGCTTAGTCCAAAGTGATGCCGTGCTCCTTAGTTAGTCATGCATTTGTAAGTCTAATAAGTTTAATAACAACATTAACACGCATTTTACTGTACATTAACTAATGACCGTTTCAGCATTAAATGTAAACGCATGTAAATTCAAAATTGATTTGAATTATATTAATATCAATTTTACTTTATCTACATTCTTAAAAATGAAATGTTCCAAAAGATGCTTTTCGCAGTGATGCCATAGAAACATTTTGGCTTCCCCAAAGAACCTTTCTGTTTTCTTAGTGTTTCTTATTCATCTACAGATCCCTTTTCCACTATAAAGACCCTTGAAAGGTTCCATGGATGTTAAAGGTTTTTCATGGAACCATAGATTCCAATAAATAACCTTTATTTTTAAGAGTGTACTGTTCTACATGTTATGTTATTAGACTTTTTGTGATAAACTATTTATCAGACGTCACCTATGAAGATCTATTTGACAGAAAATATGGCAAAACAACCTGTTACTGGAGATGTTTATAGGTTTTATTCTTCATATTTGTTTGGCAACAAAAGAAACCTCCAACGAAGAGAAATAAATGGCATACTTTCTCATCTGCTCTGTAAAAACATATTTGAAAGATCCTAATAACTAGATATGGCTGTCAACTGAAAAAAAAAAAAAGTTGTTAAATTTAATGCACAGTTTGCGCTCACGGGCATTCGGCGTGACCCAGTCGTTGAAATAAGTTGAAACTGTAAACAGCAAATTATAAGAGTAGATTGAGAATACGAGTGATTTTACAATGGGCAGGGTAGGTGTGACAGGAAACAATCATCAATCCTCTATAATCCACCCTTTTCTAATGTTAGTTGACTCTTTGTCGGAGATGTTTGTGTAGGATGACGTCTTGAGGTCTTGAGAATTTCAAAGATGACATATAGGTATCTTGAGAAACCCAATAAACCACCTTAACCTTTGCAGAGCAACAGACACACTGGGACAATCAATGCAAATACAAGAATGTAAGACAGTTCCTCCCATATCTTGTAATTTTCATCTTTCTTTCTTTTTTTGCTCTGAACTGTCATGGTCACTAGGTGATCCACATTCATAGTTTAAACTAGAAAATGAAATGCTTGCATGTCTTCCTAGTCGAAACTTTTTTGACCTGTAAATGCCATGTGACTCTCTAGAGCAGTAAAATTACCTTCAAAACCTTCAACCCTTGTGCAAAACCCAATGTTTTAGCAAGCCACCCAGGAGCTAAAAAGTGCATCTTACCTGTTAATACCTGGTGTGAACTTCCTGGTAAAAGGTGAATTTTTGTGTTTCTTCCTCTTTTTGAATGGCTATGGAACATCAGATTTGAGTGTAAGAGTCAAAGAGAGATGTTTTAAACCAAAATAAAGGGTTATAATGTTGTCACGTGTCTCAGTCAGGACAAATCTTCCTTAATGATGTTCTCTGTCAATGCACATAATCACAACACAATCGGTTGCGCCCCCGGAAGTTGTAGAAGTTCAGGAAGCTGATTTGTGAAAATCAAATGAAGTCATCAGTTGCTGAAAGAGGGCATATTAGGGATATTTCACAAATGAAGTCATCTTCTTTTAAACCAGTCCAAGAGGAAGATACCATTGATGGAACATTGATGCTATCAAAAAGACCGGAAATTCATCCTGTCACGGCTATTTACAGCCTTTCAGGAACACTTCATTTTCATTCAAGGAATGCAACAGGTAAAGTCCCAGCAATAGAACTGGATGTTTTTTTTGTGTGCAAGTGTAACAGGAATAGTTTAAACTATGTTGGTGAATCGTATAATTTTTGTGCCACAAGTGGCAGCAAATGGGGTTGCAATCTACCTTGTTAATTTTCTGACATTTTTCAGTACTATATTATATTAAATTCCAGTGTCAGACTTGTCCATTTAATGCAATTTCTGCTATTTTATTGAAAAATCTATAAAATCTCTAAATAAATGCATGCATTTCATACTGTCTTCGCTTAAAATTTTATGTCTCGGCCACATTGAAGCACCATGCTTACCATCATCATTTAATTTTATAAATCCTTTTTTCTTCCCAAGTATCATTGTTTTTATATTTCGATTATGATTTTTCTCTTTTAAAGTTATTCCCTGCAGTGATGCAACTACCTTTTTGAAGATGCTTCAGACAATTAATGATGACTCAACCTATGCAGAGACTCCAGAGCTCTTGTTATCTATCACCAGGTACACAAGAGCCAATGCTCCTTCTCATGCTGCCCAATACTGACTCAGCTTTAAAGTTGTACAAAATGTTTACAAACGAGTGAATCGGCAGCGCTCAGATTGGGCCAGGTGGTGTATGTATGTGTTTTGTTTGAGAGGAATGCAGGGCACACCTTACTGGCATACAGCGGGTTCTGCTAACTTCAGCATACACAGCTACTACAGCCTTTCAAAGAGTGCCACACAAAGAGACACAATGGAGTAAGAACAATGCCGGCACCTGTGGTTCGTTAAAAGAGTTCCCTCTTGTAAGTAGGCTTTTTATTCCGTTTAATGACGGGGAACCATTTGAGTAAATCTCTGCTCAGACAGCTCTGTAACCGAATGTATCAAAACAGCAGCTGTTTGAGTATCTTTAAGTCACCAATAAATTATGTGGCCTGTGCAAAAGCCAACGTGTTGCCAAATTAAATATTTATATACTTGCATTTACAAGTGTGATGGTCTATTTGCACTACATTCATTTTGTATGTACAGTACTCGGAAAGAGATTTTAGGAATTACATGGATGAGTAATTGAGAAGTATAGAGCGATTTAGGTGTTAAAAGATCTGATTTCCTTGTGCGGGCGCTTTATGCTTGTTGAGCATTCAATAAAGGATTCCTGCGAAGCCATTACATAACTTGATTTACTCATATATAAGGCCACTGAGCAGTGATTTATATGACATACAGTATATGGACTAAGGTTGAACAAACAAACAATAGGCAGTGAAGTTAATGTTTCAAGTACTTTTCTACAAGTTCCTTCCTTGTCCACTTTCGTCTTTTAGTCCCAGCATTCAGCACCTGCACCTACAATGAGTCTGTTGTTTACAGTCCCGTTGTGGAATCACAAAAGTCACTTTCTCGTGATAGATGGGGTGTCTCCCACCTGGCTCCGAGGCCATCAGGGCGTTGATCTCTGCCCCTCATCATAGTAAGCCATGGCTAGAGGGGAAGGTGGGAGAGACGTATCAGGGAGATTGAAAGAAAGAGGAGGGGTGGAGGGAGCGCTGCTGTCGGTGCAGGTCAGATCGAGTTTCTGCCCGACTGCAACCATCACCCCAACCAACCCCGAACACAAATGAACGAATATGGCGACAGCAAATAAACAAGTTGATAATGTGCAGAAACATATTGTGCACTCTTAAAAATAAAAAGGGGGTTTCACCATAGAAGAACCATTTTTGGTTCCCCCAAAGAATCTTTCAGTGAACAGTTATAAAAAAGAACCATGTTTTACTTAACATGAAGAAAACTTTAATAACCTGAACAATCTTTTCTTCAAAATGAAGGTTCCAAAAGGGGGTTTTCACAGTAATGCCATAGAAGAACCACTTTCGGTACCCCAAAGAACCTGAGGAAGAACATTGAAGCATGCATAAAGAACATTTGAAAAATCTAAAGAACCCTTTTCCACTACAAAGAAACTTTTGTGGAATAGAAAGTTTCCATAGATGTTAAAAGTTCTTCATGGAACCATCAATGAACATAAGGGACCTCAATTTTTAAAAGTGAGGAATCATTTTTGGGTCGCCAAAAAACTTTGAAGTAAACAGAAATTTTTTTTTTAGTTTAAAGGACATTTGAAAATCTAAAGAACCTTTTCCACTTTAAAGAACCTTTCTTTTTAAGAGTGGAGAAGCAAAGAACCTTTCAGTGAACCATTCTACAATGAACCATCTTTTCCTTGGTGTGAAGAACATTTGAAAAATCTACACCTTTTTCCACTATAAGAACCTTTTGTGAAATGGAAAGAATCCATGGATGTTAAAGGTTTTATATGGACAGAAGTATAGATGTCAGTAAATAACCTACATATTTATTGTATTGAAGTTGAAGTTTATTGAAGTTCAAACAGTGTCGTGATGCAACTCGGCATCAAAATCGTGGTGGATGGGACCTCCCAATTCCTGCTTCCCAAATTTTATTTACTTTGTTCTCACACTTAGGCGTGCACTGGTGGTCTTTCCTCCTCTCTCCCTGTCTTGTATCCTGTGGAAGTGTTGAGTCTTTGCAGCACTGTTTCTCTTCCCCTGGGTCCCGTACTGCTTCTCCTCCCTTTTACATGAAGTCTCTTAAGCATCCACGCTGCTTTCAGTCAACTCTTCCCTCTCGCTTTGTCTTTTAAAGTGTTTCTGTTAAAATGGACCAGACCACGGCGTTCACGCAAACACCAGGGAGTTCTCGCCAGGTCCAAACCATCGAGGGGTTGCAGACAGGGCCTCCCTTGTGCTCTTTGTACACCCGAACTGACAGCGCAGACCACTGACCTGAAAAGCGAGCCAGGGAGTGCAGCGTAACTCAAGGCCCGGGGTTCAGCTTACCTGCTGGGTTGCTGTGAGAGCGGAGCAGAGTGCTCTCTCCGCAGGGTTAGATTGCCCATTGAGATAAGGGCCAAATACCATACGAGAGTTGTTAAGCAATACTGCTACAACACAAGAGACAGATAACACGGCGGTCAGAGCCCGCTGGGGAATGTTAGCTCGCCGTGTTAAGCGGCACTGAAATCACATCGAGCCTGCATTGGGGGTTTTCCATTCGCCTCTTTCAAAAGAGTCTTGTTGTTGTTGTCGTCAAGAACCATGTCTGAAAATAAAGTCAGTACACTATAGAGCCACTATGTTATATAATATTTCAAAGGCAATTAGGCAGAAAATTAATCAGTCTATTCAAGTGTATATTCCCATAATGCTCAGACACAAGACCATTTCAATATGTAAGATAACAAGACCTCTCACTTGAATACATTTTTTCTTCTGTGGGTACAGATATAACTAGAAACAAAACACAGTGAGGTCACCCGAGAAAATATGTTCTCTGAACAGCAACTGTGGGATATACATACATACTGTACACACACATATGGACACTACAAATAAGAAAAGTTCTTTCTTTTTTAATTAAACCATTAAATACGTACTGTAGAGTTTTTTAGAACGGTATTCTGTATGCTTCGGCAGAGGAAAGTATACACTAGAACCATTGACGGTTCCAAACATAATTAAATTTTGTTTCTTTAAAACAACTTACAGTAACAACTCTGACAAATTGTGCTGTTACCATGTTTTGACTTTGTAGATCAGTATTTTTTTTTTAATTTTATTGTGCACCTTTAGTAGTTATTTTTGGGTGTGTATGCTTCACATGATTTGTAATGGGCCTACAGGTGTAAACAGGAACCCGCACTGGCAGAACTCCACAGAATGCCCTGCACATTCCCTAAGCCTTGCCTGTTTGTTTTAGAAATATTTAGGCTTGATTTGATTTTGCTCTTAGCTATTAATGAGTACAGTAATCTCAGTTGTGTTTAGCACTCTCTAAATACAATATTCTGTTGGTTTTCATTGCTTTTTACATGCTTTAAATGTTGAGAAATCTGGTTGCTTATAAATATATGCACTTAAAGGTAAATGACACACACACACAAAAAAAAACTTGCCACATTAAGGTCACTATTACTAAAAACCCCATTACAATCCTCTGTAAGGTCTAGCTTCCTGTCCTAGAGCAATTTAATCAGCATCCGGACGATGTAGTGGTGGTCATCTTGGTAGAAATGTCATTAAAAGCCACCATTAATGTTGTTTTTGTACTTATGTAACACTGATAATCTGACACAGGTGAGCCTGAGACAGTTGGTTCAGAAAGGTTCATCTCGCTCGCAAGCGCACATGCTAAAGTGACAGGGAGTCTTAGCTCAAAGATACTCTTACCTTAAACGCTAATCAAACGTCACACCGTGTCTAGAATTTTCCCTTTAAGGTACATGACACTCTGTGTATGAAAGCCCAACGATGCCACCCAGAGGTATCTTTATGTCTATAACCTTTTAAGGCTTGGAAAAGGCTGAACAAGTCAAGACATGCCCGGACAAGTATCAGGAGGCAGTCTATATGTATGGGTGGATAGATTGATTTGTTCATTGTGCAAGAAAATGGACTACAGCATGTTTGTTTCTTCTACCACACACGCCCACATGCATCCCTTATGGGCAAATGCCTGTAACAATTCAAACATGCAAGGATAATTCAAATAAAATCCTTCAATTGGGACCTGCTCTATTTCTCACGTTTCTCTAACCGGAAACTCCCCTCACCATTTCCACTTGTACCTAACCGAACCCTTGAGTGTCCCATACGCTCGTGCATGCATTTGCCCATAAGGGATGCATGTGGGCGTGTGTGGTAGAAGAAACAAACATTCTGTAGTCCATTTTCTTGCACAATGAACAAATCAATCTATCCACCCATATATATAGACTGCCTCCTGATACTTGTCCGGGCATGTCTTGACTTGTTCAGCCTTTTCCAAGCCTTAAAAGGTTATAGACATAAAGATACCTCTGGGTGGCATCGTTGGGCTTTCATACATAGCCGCCCCCAAATGTCACTCTGGACATTTGAACATGGTTGTAAGCCCTATTAAGTGGCGGGATTGGAGCTGTCATCATCCTCAAGTTTGGGAAGTGGGATTAGGCGAGCCACTGGTCTGACATAAGTTCGGTCCCCAACCTGAACTGCAACTGTCCTTATCCGTCCATCAGGTCCAGGGAAGGTGCGGGCCACCTTGCCCACTAGCCAGAGAGCTCGTGGAAGTTGAGGGTCCATGATGAGCACTACCTGGTCGACCCTGAGCTGGTCGTTGTCCTTTTGCCACTTTTGTCTTTCCTGGAGACTTGGCTAGCTTTGGAGGCTGTACCAGATGAGATAGACTTAGAGAAATGTCTAGAATGTCTCTGTGAAGAGGTGTCAGCTGGAGGTGGTGCTGAATGCAGGTGTGCAGGAAGCTGGACTTCATAATCCTCTAGATGAGCTGGGAGATGTCTCTCTCTTTGTGTGCGGGGTCGGACCGCGGGGTCTGCTGTGCTGGCAGGATCCTAATCCATCTCTACAGAAGTACATGCGGCTCGAAGGACCAATGCACGAGCATATGGGACACTCAAGGGTTCGGTTAGGCACAAGTAGAAATGGTGAGGGGAGTTTCCAGTTAGAGAAACGTGAGAAATAGAGCAGGTCCCAATTGAAGGATTTTATTTAAATAAACTGTCTGTCAACTTTAACTTGTCATTAATTGGATTTTGCCAGGGCAAAACCATTCAGACATTTAATGGGCCTACCACAACAGCTACTGTCTGTTGGGTTAGCAAGAAGCAACCACTGCCAAATCACACTTTACGACTTGCGAGTTTGTTTTAAACTTGTTTTAGCTTGAAATTTCTGACAACAACCACAGGAGTACTGACAAAAAAAACTTATGAAATATAAACCTGTCTATGATGACATAATTCATTTGACCGTCATCCTGTTTCTTGAGTGGCTCCAGCTGCTTAATTTTTCCCTTCTGTCTAAAATCTTATTGTTTTGAAATATCATATGTTTGAAATAATTTTTGTCCATTTTATGTAAATGACATCTGGCTGTTGCATCAAAAGCAGCTTGATGCTGAATCTATTTACTTTTAAAAGTTAAAATATGAATAGTTTTTGCTGCTTGATTTCTTTAAATGCTCTTTTTACAGTATAGCAGGCCAATAAATATAATATAAATGAGGAATTACATTTTCCTTCATCCTGAGTTCATGTCATGAACCCTTTAAACTCAAAGAAGAGGGAGATTAGTCTGTTTCGAGTGGCACTTCATGAAGATGATCTTGTGTTTCATTCACAGTCAGTTACCACACAGGTATGTTTATGTTGGATCTTGAACGGAAAGTTGATTTCAACACCCAAGGGCTGAGGAATGTCATTCGGCAGCCAGCGAGGCTGAATTTGACAGTATCTTTGTACCTCACTGCCAACACCAGTAGACATTTTCAAGCCCACAATTCAACACTTCTAATACATATGTGAAGACATAAACTTTTTTATCATTTCTTGTGCAGATTCATCCTGTCCCATGAGTCATTTTTTATTTTCAGGGTGCCCTTTTTGCCCACAGATTTCTGATAATCCAGCGGAGGAGGCCTTATCCATAATTCTTTCTGGATTTAATGGTAAAAGATGGTCGGCAATTGTTTTTTGTGGGTAAAGGAGAGTGAGATGCTTGTTCTCAGTTTCTAAAGAGATGATCTTTAGTGTTTTTAAGCTATTGTACATCTAAGCAAACAGCAAATATATGAAGGAAAGCTGACAAGAAAAAAATGCTTACACTCTTAAAAATAATGGTTTCAAACACTTTTAAAAATAAAGGTTTTTTATTATTAATATATATAATATATATATTTTAAATGATCATTTAAAAAATCTAAAGATTTTTTCACTAAAGAACCTTTCGTGGAATGAAAAGGTTATATAGACATTAAACATTCTTAATTGAACAACTGATGTAAGTACCTTTATTTTTGAAAGTTGAGTGAAAGTGGGTTCCCCTTCAGGAACTTGAAGTGAGTCGAAACACTATGGGAACACCTTCAGCGTGACCACTCTCTGAATCATGTGTGTAATCAGTCCAGTGGATGGGCAAGACGTCATGGGCGGGGTGACGTAGCGACCAGGAAGCTTAAAAGCACATGCAGTGGATACTCTGAGGGCAAGCCCCTCTGGGGAAGAGCGGTATACACCTCATCATACGGTGCCCGTCTCTCCTCAGTGCCCTCAGGAGATCGATCTGCCAACCCTGTTACCCACGGTGCTTCAGGGCGCAGCGGTCTCCGGCGAGCGCTTCTCTCAGTCACCGCCCAGAAACGTAGCAGTACTAAGAGGCTCGCTACCTCTGCGGAGGTCTCTAGAGCAGCTAGTTCAGCCATCTCCTGCCAGTCCGCCGCTTCAAGGCACCAAGCTAGCCGCTCTGATTACACCAGAGGTCAGTCTCGCAAAACTGATTCCCTTAGTAGACTATTTGGCAGCGTGGAAACTTCTGCCAGATGTGTCTCAATGGGTCCTGCACACTGTAGAAAGAGGCTACCGCATTCCGTTATCCTCCGCCTCATTTCAATGGCTTCATTCCTACTCTGTTGGGCCCTGAGCAGGCTCTGGTAATGGAACAAGAAAACTTCATCATTCCAAAGAAGGTTGTAGGGTTGTGTCCCATTTTAGATCTGCATCAATTGAACCGCTCAGTCATGTGACTGAAGTTCAGGATGCTCACTATCAAGCATGTCTCAGACCAGGTCCGAGGACTGGTTTGTCACGATCGATCTAAAAGACACATACTTCCATATCTCCATCCTTCCTCAACACAGGAAGTTCCTGAGGTTTGCTTTTGGTGGCAAAGCTTACCAGTATCGTGTTCTTCCCTTCGGCCTTGCACTCTCACCCTGCACTTTCACAAAGTGTGTGGATGCTGCTCTGACTCCTCTGCGACTCCAGGGCATCCGCATACTCAACTACATCGACGATTGGTTGATATTAGCTCAATCAGAGCAGATGGCGGTTCGGCATCAAGATGTTGTTCTCGCTCACATGAAAGAGCTGAGGTTAAGACTAAATGGCAAGAAAAGTGTGCTTTCTCCACTACAGAGAACCACTTATCTGGGCGTGGTGTGGGATTCGACCACGATGCACGTCTGTCTCCTGCTCGGATCGAGTCGATACTCACTACAGTCACGAGAGTAAGAGAAGTGGTCACTCAGTGTCAAGCAGTTTCAAAGACTGCTGGGTCTGATGGCAGCTGTGTCCAACGTGATACCTTTTGGCCTGCTGTACATGAGACCCCTACAGTCGTGGCTCAAGACCAAGGGGTCCTCCCCGAAGGGAAACCCACTCCACATGCTCACGGTCACACGGCGATGCCTACGTGCCTTAGACATGTGGAGGAAACCTTGGTTCTTGTCTCAGGGCCCGGTCTGGGAGCTCCTTGTCGCCACGTAATGCTAGCGATGGATGGGTCCCTCACTGGTTGGGGAGCAGTCATGAATGGCCGCTCAGCCTGCGGTCTGTCAACTGCCTGGAGTTCAACTGCCTGGAGATGCTGGCCATGTTTCTAGCATCCCAGACCTAAGAGATTGCCATGTGTTGGTGCGCACCGACAACACAGCGGTGGTCTTTTACATCAACCACCAGGGAGGTCTGTGTTTGCGCCCCTTTACAGGCTGGTGTACCAGATCCTTGTGTTGTCCCAGGGGAAACTCCTCTTGCTGAGAGCAGTTCACATCCCTGGGCATCTCAATATGGGAGCAGACATCCTGTCGAGGCAGGGGCCGAGGCCCGGGGAATGGAGGCTTCCCCCCCAAGGTGGTGAAGCAGATGTGGAGAGTTTTTGGCCAGGCTCAGGTGGACCTATTTGCGACTCAGGAGATATCACACTGTCCCCTCTGGTTCTCTCTGACTCATCCATCTCCATACTTCCATACTTCCAGCATCCGTGCGAGCGTATAATACATGGAGTGTATAAACAACCTTTTGTGGAATGGAATGGTAGCAATAAGATGTTAAAGGTTCTTGATGCAACCATCAATGCCAGCAAAGAGCCTTTATTTATTCAAGTATACGTCACTTCAGATGTGAACTGACTACAGAATACGCCACAGAATAACAAAGTGTGAATGTTTTTATTGAGTAACTTCCATTTGAACCTACTCACACACAAATGCAAGCATAAACTCCTCTACAGAGTTGACTGGCCCATGCCAAACACTTTTGGCATCTGTTCTTGTGTGTGTACCTGGTTCTCTAAGGTTCAACCTCATTCTGAGTGACTGTAAGGAAGAATCTCTACCTCCCTGTAACATTTTTGCTGCTTGACAGTACGTTCACAGTGATTAATTGCAGGTGCGCTGTTGTTGTTGATGATGATGTTGTTGTGTTGATTTCATAATTCCTTGAAACGTGTTCTGCCACATATTGGCTTTCATTCTGTTATTGGCAAAAATTTTCCATGGTAACCATAGTAACACCAATAATTACATGTATTTATAATATGGTTAGGGTTGGGATTAGTGTTTGGCTTAGGGTTACTTGCATTCAATTATGCATAATTTATTTAGTTATTACAATAGTAAGTACATGTAACATGTGTAACAAGGACACCTTAAAATAAAGTGTTACCAAAAATACTATTTTATTTTTTCTACTTAAGAAATGTTAAGTTTAATTCAATGTGTTATTTGTCTTTCTTGGTAATTATTTGTGAAATTTACTAGAAATTTCAGAGTGAAAGTTGTTTTAAAGTAAATACAGCAAATTTGTTTCAGTGCACATATGCATAAAATAAATTAATTACCATAAATAACAATAAATGTCATAAATAAGAATTAATGCATAAATAATATGCATTTAGCTATATATATATATATATATATATATATATATATATGTACATGATACATGTATAAAGCATATTTACATTAAAATGCATTGAATTTTAGACAACTTATTTAACAAGAATTCACCGAATGTTTAATTTGGCTGCTCTTGCAGTTGGTGAATGACACATGTAGGAATATCTTCTGAACTGATCTCATAACTAAACAGCTTTGAGCATGTTGTAAAATTAAATGTCAGGATTCATTTACAGGTTTAAATTTGATATCATTCTTGGGCGATGCACCTCTTTTTTTTTCTTCTTCAAAAACTCTCTATAGACCAAATAATACAAACAATATTTCCAAAAAGATTCCAATATTACTCTCAGATTTTGGAGTTTTCATCTTTTCCACAAAAACACTTGCCCACTGACTTTGCCCATTTGTTTTTCATGCCCTTACATTGAGCTCTTGGAGACCCCCGTAACCCTTCAGATGTAGGCTCAGGTCTTACATCTACAGGTGATGTCACACGTTAGACACTTTTGGCTGCAGTATGTGATTTAGCGTTTTTCCAAACTGCATGTGTGTGCATGTGTGAATGCGTGTGCATATTTGTGCTTTAGCGGTATGTTCGCTCTTCTGTTCCAGCTGTCAATACTTAAATTGTAGTGTAAGGTAATTTAGCCTAAAGGATCACTGTACAAGTTCTGAGGCATGGTATTATAGAGTTCATTTCCAAAAAACTAAACTGAAAGCCTATAGTGAAAGGTCCGTTCTGCACACTGACCTCATTTACTTTGAAGCACTTTTTGCCATTCTGTGTGTCTTAGTGTGCAGTTCTATGCTTTATCTGGATCATTGGGTTAATGTATCCCATGATGCAATAATACGAAATTTAGAGCGGAATGTGCTATGAACATAATATCCTTCAATATCGTGTGTGGGACTAACAAGGCCTCTGAAAGCTTGTTAATTCAAATCCCCAGGTTGTATTTCTGTGTTTCACTGTTTTGTCTGTAATCCAGTTTATCGGCTGGTAATATTACATTAGTATTTACTGCATTAGCGGATTTGTCATGGGGACAGTGCGTCACGACAAATTAATTCTCTATATTACATCATGACTTCCTGTGCTTTTACTTGATTGGCCATCATAATGGGCCATTCTCAGGAAACACTGGTGGCATTTGTGCCAGAAAATAACAGGAAATATATATCTGTTAAATCTTTTTTTTTTGTCATATACTTTTTTTTCATATATTCATTGTATGTATTATATTCATTACATAAATTATCAATATCAGTGCAACAATAGTTCAGTCTAAAAATGTATCTATCGAATCTGATTGCATACACTGCATTGTTCAGTCACAGTATTTTGTGCTTCACAAAGAAACAATATTATGTAATATTACAATATTTTTACATATGTTGTTTTTAAAATAAATGAAACCGTAAATAAAATGTGTACATAATAAATGTAAATGTACACAATAAATCCATCAAGTACTTTGAATTACACAGCTGCAATTCATAAGGACATTTTATAAAAAGGAGATTTGTCTCTGTAATCACAGTTGTGCCGATTCTCTATATTGATCGTTCTAATATATAAATATTTTTCACACAATGAATCAATAACTTTCTAATTTCCTTGTGCTATTTGTATCCTGGTTACCATATCCTGCTTTCAATTTACCCTAATTTTATCTCCATTAAATGCAGCCATTGAGCGTTTGTCCACCTCCACATCCGTGAGTCTGAATAAAGGCCGGTGGAAACTCACTCCAGCAGTTCTGCTCCGTATTACTTACATTATTTGCATTTGATTATGGAAGATTCTCAGAGCAGCTCAATGAGCGGGTCACTGATGTATACCTGACCGACCGAAGAGCAGCAACCCAAAGAACAGACATCATTGTTCGCCCTCACGCTCGTTCTCCATTCTCAGAGCAGCTCAATGAGCGGGTCACTGATGTATACCTGACAGACCGAAGAGCAGCAACCCAAAGAACAGACATCATTGTTCGCCCTCACGCTCGTTCTCCTATGTGTGTGTGTGTAATGTATTTTCCTGAGTCCCTCGGTTGCTTTCTTCTCTTCAGAGGAGACGTGCTGGTTACCTGGTGCTTTTGATTTCCTCTGAGGACATCTAAAGCTGAAAGCTGAGAGCTACAAAGACGGATGAGAATGTGACGTTGTGATGTCTAGGCAACAGAAGTGTGTGTGTGTGTGTGTGTGTGTGTGTGTGTGTGTGTAATGTATTTTCCCGCGTCCCTCGGTTGCTTTCTTCTCTTCAGAGGAGACGTGCTGGTTACCTGGTGCTTTTGATTTCCTCTGAGGACATCTAAAGCTGAAAGCTGAGAGCTACAAAGACGGATGAGAATGTGACATTGTGATGTCTAGGCAACAGAAAGTATTTGAAAACAAACTTGTTGTGTAACCGAGCATCAGAACAGGAATTTGGGAGGCAGTTTAATTTGGCCTGCGGTCTTCATACAGACATGTTGAAGAGAATATGGTGCAGTTAAAGGAATAGTTCACCCAAAAATGAATATTTGCTGTTTATTTACTCACCCTCAGGCCATGCAGGTGATGTAGGTGACTTTTGTTCTTCAGCAGAACAATAAAAAGGATTTTGAAACCGTGGTCCTTGGTGATTCGTAAAATGAAATGGCTACCAGCACTTTGAGAGTCAAAAAACTCTTATACAAGCAACACAATTAAAACTAGTGGCTCCTGATGATACATTGAGATCTTATGAAGAGAAACGATTGGTCTGTGCAAGAAACAGAACATTATTTACAATATTAATACCTGTAATTCAGAGCCAAGCGGTCCGTAGAGATGTCTGGTTCGCAAACGAATCATTCTTTTGAAGCGGTTCACGGCTTGAGCCAGCAGTTGTTTAAGACTAGCTTATTTACTTTAATATGCTTTAAACATCTGTGTTTCACATCATTAATTGGGTACTTTAATAACATAATTGCATGTATGTTATGTCATTGCATGATTACATAAACAAACAAGTGTATTGAACCATTTCATTGAAACGAACTGTCCAAAAGAACCAGTTTGTGGAAAAGAATCATTCCATTGTTTGCCTGCGCTCTGGATTACAGGTGATAATGCTGTAAATAATGTTCAGTTTCTTGCACAGGCAACCCGTTTCACTTCATAAGACCTCAATATATCATCAGGAACCACGGGTATTCATTTTGTGTTGTCTGTATATTCTTCTTTTTGACTCTCAAGTGGCGGTAGCCATTGACTTCCATTGTATGAATCACCAAAGAACACAGTTTATAGCTAAAAATCATTACTGTTCTGCTAAAGAAAAAAATCACCAGCATGGTCTAAGGGTGAGAAAATAATTGGGTGAACTAATGAATGACTTCTACGTGTCATTTAGTACTAAAAAGATGGTACACAGCTCATCAAAAGCAAAAAAAATACTTGGTCTATGTCATTGGTCAACTAACAGCAGGAGCATTAAGTCTCAATGCCAAGATTCCTCTGGCTCGACTGTCTTTCAGTGTCACTCAATAATGTCTCAGGGGTCTGTGCCACGTCCTCATCCCATCAGTGAACTGCTCCCTTCGTCTTTCCCCCCGTTCTGCCAAAAGCAGAGGGAGAGTGGGAATTGTCCGACTTTTGACAGCTTACTCTGTGCAGTTCGGGCAGCGTCTGTGAGATGGAGAAACTAGAAAGTGGAAATTATTTATAAATGCATGTCCACTGTGGAAATGAAGAGAGGTTTTGCTGTTTTTTTTCAGGTGCAGTGTTTAATTTTTCCACTTTAAGCCCATTTTGGAGGGTAGAGAGAAGATATTTATATGAAGGAAGCAGTCATGTGTTTGGTTGGCAGCATGTTTTACTGTGTTTGCAATAGTTGTGGGAAATTGCCTTCGGCTATGTTGTTTATCATACAGTACAAAGCATACTTAAACATGTCAATCTTCTGCCAAGAGCAGGGATTCACCTTTTTTGCTCCGCTAAATGCAAAACAAGTATCTTATACAATTTTAAGTAATGCTAACCTTTTAATAAATATGGAATATACATTTATTTTTTATTTATGTGTATTTGTATGATTTTATTTATTCATTATAAGTCAATTTAATCAATAACAATTTAAATATTTGTAATTCTAAAAATTTTCTATGTTAGTATTTAATTGTGCATTGGTGTAATTGATTAGCTGCTTTTCAAAATGGAAATAAGGCGTAGTACTGCATACACAATATTCACTCATATTGCTGTGATTCATGAAGAAACAACAATATTTTATGTAATATTACAACTTTCTATATTACTGTTTTTTTCTCTCTCTCTCTTCACAGAGCTGGAACAGATCTTGACAAGGACTATTTAAATCTAAATCTGAAAATGTACATTTAAATCTGAAATAAACCATATTTTAAAATAAATGTTAAAAATGTATAAATAATATAAATATAAAAACATTTTAATATATATAATACTTAAAATACTATTTGTAAAAATTAATAAAGCTAGCCACTGTGCTAAATAAAAACCTAGGATTGTTTTGGTTATTTTCTATGAGTTTGTGGATATGCTCGGCCCTGGCAGCTTTTAGAGCCTGTCTATAGCTGGACATACTGTTTTTCCACGCAATTCTAAAAACTTCCAAGTTAGTTTTCTTGTATTATTTTTAAATAATACAAATAAATAATTAAAAATAAATAATATTATTAATTATTTGGACAATAGAACAATACATTTATTATTTGTTGTATCCTGGTTACCATATACAGTATCCTGCTTTCAATAGACTCCTATACAAAATGTTTCTTTTACTGCTGACAATAACATTATTCTTTCACACCTGCTTTACAGTAAATGAGCAACAGCAACGTTTATATGTGTATGTGTATTGCAGGGGTTACATACTTGTGCTAACTTGCAGGTATTGGCACAAAATGAGACCCAACCACCCAAATATACACTTTCACTGGTAGGAAGTGGCTGATTACTTCCAATATTAGTCTTATTTGTCTCTCTGTGTTTATGTCTGGCATCATATCCACGTCGTATTCAACTGTGTGTGTCGTTGCACCCATTTTAAGAGCAGGGCATTGTTTCCACGAGGAGGGCTGGAACCTCCCTTATGAGCTTATGATTTTTACGTGCTTTGTGTTGTTAAGCACACAGGAGAAAATTTACAACAAAACCATTAATCAAATACACAGTCTGCATTAGTTCCCATGCTCTGTTTATGAGCCCGTGGGGACAAAAAGGCAAAGCGTATGTATACAAGTGCAAACGCAAGAACTATTTTAGCCGCAGAAAAAAAGTCACTCTGCAGGTCACAAACCAAATGACCTTTTAATAATTGATTTTTATCAGACTATTACATTTCCATTTGCTGAATGCATGGGTGAAGCTCTTAATGTGTATTTGACCTTTCCTGTAGATGAGTCAGTGAGTGGGCACGTCCGCTTGATTATAATTATTATTACCCCAGAGAACAGCCCTGTCTGCACATGTCTGCTCTTTACATTGACATGTTATGTTTGTGTCGCTGAATGGCACGTAACTTCTGTTACACAAAGAGAAAGTTCATGAATGAGAAATTGAGTGAGTGAAAGCAAGAACAGCAGACCAACATCACTGACCGATCAACAAGCAGACCAGAAGAAGTCTTCTGTCAGCTCTAAAAATGTTTTGAACTCATAAGTTAACTAAATAAAAGTTAGATAAAAATATGTGCATTTCAATTAATTATTTTCTGAACCAAAGACCAAAAATATTCATAGAATAACACCTACTTTTGACTTGCAAAGCAAGTGCACTGAAACAAATTTGGTGTAGGATTTACTTTGAAACAATTTTCAGTCAGAAACTGCTAGTAAATTTCTCACAATTATGAAGAAATGATAAGTAACTATGGACGTTTGTTTCTGCCATGGGATAAAAAAAGAGAAAAAAAAGTCAGAATTCTGGCCTTTTTTCTGTCAATTCTGAGAAAAAAGTCAGAATTGTGTGGTGTAAACTTGGAACTGAAAGATTTAAATTAAAAAATGTAGACTTTTTTTCAGAATTGCAAGATATAAACACAGTTCTGAGAAAAAAAGTCAGAATTGTGTGATATCAACTCAGAATTTTTAGAAAATTGCAAGATACAAAATCTGAATGACAAGATATAAACTCAGAATTGTGAGATATTAACTCGCAATTCTTAGAAAACAATTATTCTGAAAAGAAAACCATGTAGACTCAGAAGATATAAACTCTCAATTCTGAGAAAAAAAGTTCGAATTGCGAGATATAAAATCAAACTTAAACTTGGCAGAAACAAGCTTCCATACTTAGTTTAATTTACAACTTCGAAAAGTAAATTTTTAAAGTGTAGCAGATCTATAACATTTCATGTTCATAAAAGTGACAAGGCTTTTCATATGATCCTTCCCAAATTTCCAGTATCAGTTGGAAAAAAACATTGCTTGTCAATGCATTTTATTGGCACTTTGAGCTTTGATATGAAACTCTCACCCATACAGAAACAATTATTCTGAAAAGAAAACCATGTAGACTCAGAAGATATAAACTCTCAATTCTGAGAAAAAAAGTTCGAATTGCGAGATATAAAATCAAACTTAAACTTGGCAGAAACAAGCTTCCATACTTAGTTTAATTTACAACTTCGAAAAGTACATTTTTAAAGTGTAGCAGATCTATAACATTTCATGTTCATAAAAGTGACAAGGCTTTTCATATGATCCTTCCCAAATTTCCAGTATCAATTGGAAAAAAACATTGCTTGTCAATGCATTTTATTGGCACTTTGAGCTTTGATATGAAACTCTCACCCGTACAGCACACACACACACACACACACACACACACACACATTACTTCCTCACAGAGTAATCCTGCCGGAAACGCAGAGGAAGTGTGATTACGCCCCGTCATGCATGCATGGATTATAACATGTAGATTACGGCGCAGTCGTGCAGGAGCAGAGCAGAAGAGGACGTCAGTGTGGGATTCACGCATGTTGTCCCCGCTCCTGTATGACAGGACAGATAATAATCCATGTCTGAACCGGATTGAGGGATTACTGTGGCCATCACTCGGCCAGTTAATTAACAAAACGGAAGTATCTGTGCTTCTGAATAAAGTCATTACTGGGTCACTGGGTGGGACAGGAATGGGGTTTTCCACAGGAACTTCAAATAGGTGGGAAAACAGAAGTCACACTGCATCATCATAACACATCCATATAATGCGGACCTTTTAAAAATATATATTTCTATATATGTATGGTTTGTTACATTTGCACACACTGGCATTCAATATCATGTTTTTAAAATTTGTAATTATGTTTATTATTTTCATTATTATATACTGTTTTATTATATTGCAATAGTTTTTCAGCAGTGGATCATGTTAGAATGATCACAATTTATTTTTATTATGTGGATCATGTTAGAATGTTTCTATTTTATTATTATTTGTTATTGTTTTCATTAGATTGCAATATTTTTTTCAGCTTTGGATGAAATGGCAACAACTTATTTTTATTTATTATCTTTAATTATTATTATATTTGATTGTTTTTATTAGATGACAATATTTTTCAGCTGTGGATCATGTTGCTAGAATCATCACAAAACACCTTATTTTAATTTTATTCATTATTTTATTTTTTTATCATTATTTGTTATTGTTTTTATTAGCGAGATGTTTTCAGCAATGGATCAAGTTGATAGAATCATCACAAACAATATATATATATATATATATACCGTATATATACAGTGTTGGGGAAAGTCACTTTTAAAAGTAATGCATTACAATATTGCGTTACTCCATAAAAAAGTAAGTAATTACGTTACTTAGTTACTTTTTATGGAACGTAATGCATTACGTTACTTTTGCGTTACTTTTAAAATCTGGACAGGGCTTGCTTGTTTGTTTTGAAAATAAACAAGTTCTATTTTTGGCAAATATAAAAGCCTTTTCACACCAAAAGTGAAATGAATAAGCCTCAGGCTGAAGGAAATGTAAATTTACGTCCGTACAGTAGAATGCAGAAGAAGACATTTCAACACACTTCAGCAATAAAAAAAGACACACAAATGTTTGTCTGGAGTCATTTTTGTTTATTAGTACGGTTGAACTGGATAATTGAAGCGCAGAAGCAAATAGAATGGGATTAAATACATAAAGGATATTTGTGATGTTTAACATTTAATTATTGCAGGTTTGCGTCATATTCTGAGTTGCGTTATTTTTATTCATTTTGAGGAATACTGAATCTGTGGGGTTTTTTGTGTGAGTGAGATGAATTAATGCATATTCATATTTATTTTAGAACTACAGTATCATCTTCTGATTTCTCTCAACATGGGGACAGGAGAGCTGTCAATCAATAAATTGGAAAAAAAAGTAACTCAGATATTCTCTTGTAAATTAAAAAGTAATGCGTTACTTTATCGCGTTACTTCTGTCCCCTGCAAGCTTTAAAGCAACACCTTGACGACCAGAAAAACTAACTCGGTCAGTCGCATTATTTCAAGCTTGTCCTCTGCCCTATGAGACAAATTGGCCCCTGAGGAAATCATACGTGGAGTAAATACAAGCCGAACTCGGCATCTTGCCAGTCTCAACAGACACGTCTGCCCATTCCATCAGTACACTAAATTCAGACCATTCCAGAATCCCTTGGGAAATCTGCATCCAACATTTTCTCACAAGGACGCAGTGATGCATAAATCCAGCACAAATGACACTCAGGGTTTATTTGGGTCTTTAGGGGAGATTAAACTATAAACTGGAGCTGAAGCCTGTTTGATTCATGTGTCTTTCTTTTTCAAACACTGCATCTTCATATTAGCCGGACATCTTTCCTCATGTGGATTTATGAACACTATTATGTTTTATAGATTAATTATTAGATCCTGAAGAAGCACTGTGGTGCCTGCTGAACACCATTACAATAAAACCATGTCAATAATGTCTCATGACATCACTAAATTAAGTCATAACCCTAATTACTTTATGACTAACTTTTCTCTCAACATGATCTTTCTCTGCATGTTTAGGCAAAGAGGGTTCGAAACAAAGTACACGTCTGTCATCTTTTCACATGTGATCTGCATGAAAAACTCATTAGAAGGCCTTATATTTATTGAAATATGCTTTCAATTAGTTCTTTGTTACATTATTTATATCATTATCAGGACATTTCTTCCCACAGTCAGCTCCTAAACTGTACGAGGCTATTTGAGAAGTAAAACTAAGCTAGATCAACAGCGACATCTAGTTTTCAAGCATTACAAAAGCTATAAGACAAAGAAAAGGGAGAGTAGGGTAAAATCATTTCCCTTCATTTTCGTCAGTTCATAAAATTAACCAGAAATCTGGAAAATCCCCAACTGTAAACTGTTTTTCTTATCACCTGAGGCCTAGCGCACAGCTGCTAATGAAACTCATAAACTGCAGGTAACCGCAAACATGTGTCATTATGCAATAGCTAGGTCAACTATTAAAGGCTTAGAAATATTTTTCAGCTTTTTGCATGCTCACATATGGAGATGCTATTGCTACTAAATATATTGTATGATTATAGTTGTCTGGTTAGGGTTTAAGTAGTAAACAAGTGTTAAGCACAGAATTTATCGGACTTTTACTGCAGTGGTTGTCAGATCCTTGATGGGTTCATGACTTCATACAGCAGCCACTGAAAGCTTTTGGGCCTGTAAGCACACTGAAGCATGTCCTTGTTAGCCGTAACGTATTAAAAGCATATCGTATCACACTGGGGCGAATTCTTTTTAAAAGAAAAAATGGCAAAAAATTCTAAAGAACTATTTAATATTAAGCTAACATTGGGTTGTGGTGATGAAATGTTATCGGAACATGATTCTACTACTACACCTGTGAACTTGTGGTGAACTTACTTCATGAGTTCAATAAAAAGCAACCAAATACCAGCTGATTAAAAGAAAATCAAACAAAAAATTCATTCAAGGATGAATTTGTTACATGCTTTTAGACTATTTAAAAACGGTGCAAAGTTCTCACAAAATGGTGTCTTCAACCAACCTTTTGATGCTTAAGACACCTGAAGTAATAAAGTAAACATGTAACAGTTTCTATGAACAAAGTGCTCATTTGCAACTCCACGCATGAAAGTTGCAGAAGAGGAACTTGCTGTACATTCTGAAATCTGATGCAACACCACAGACAAACAATTATATCGCCGTTAAACGAGTTATATTGCAATCTCAGTGAGTTTCAGGACTACTTAAGCAAGCACAGGCCTTGTGTTGACATTTTACAGATCGTATGATGGTAACAATTCTTTACAGTATGGAAGGAACTAAAAACGTGTCCAAAAGACATTACATACAAAGCGAAAATTATGCCTATTATACCCTCAAAATCTAAATAACATGCTGTTACACGGTGGATGTGAGTGGAAAAACAGCACTTTAAACAGATAATAAGCTCTTAACTGTACAGTGTTGGTGTAGTTTCCGGAAGGTTTTTAAAGAGCTAAATATAAAACCTCTTCAGGCTGAATGCATTTTACATTTCAATTATTCATGAGGCCCTTGTAAAGATGGCATATTAAATGACTGTTGATATTACGTCGTAATTTAACCAGAGCACAATCTCTATTAGGCCCAGAAGACACTCATATAATCATGCCAGTGTGAGATACTGGTGGTTATTTTGGTTCAAAACAACAGAATATGCCACTTTCATATAACATGCACACATTTCCATTCAGTTCATGTTTTGATAAAGTAGGTGTCATTTTATGCCTGAAAAACTAATATTGTGGTTTTAATTCAAAAGCAAACACAAATGACTTATTGGATTGGAAACAACAGAAATAAGTAGAAACTGAAGAGTTTTTTTTCCATACTTGCACGTCTTTTATTCTCTGTGGGGCATTTGTGATCCTCCACTACTCATATGCACCAAAGATTAATAGAGAGAAGAGAAACATCCAAAGGGATGTTAAATTGCGGAGAGTTTTGACCAGAGCATCAGAAAAGAGAACTTAATGGCAACAACTTGTGTCATTCAGATGGCAAATGAATAATTTACTAAAGAAAGATCAAAATAAAAGAAACATGAATGGCTTGACATGACTGGAAAATGAACACCAGTGTTGTCAAAAACAACAGAAACAAGCGAACATGGAAAATTTGTTGACTTTATATGATTAAATAGTGTAAATGGTTGCTAAAAAAAAATCATTTTGGACTGTGCAGCATTTCCCAGTCATTTAGCATGAGTATTTTACATACAAGTGATTTTCTGAGCTTTGAAGCATGTAAGTAAACATACACGGTGCATTGTAGCGAATACTGCTGACCTGAACATGCAACAAGAGATGCTTTCAGTGTCGGGTATAATTCCCAAATGTTTAGGTAGGGTTTCACTAAAAAAAAGAAAATAAACAAGAAACAGCCTTCATAAATTCATGTTATAAACTTCATGGAAGCATTAAATTATCAAATATTGTTCCTAAATGTAGATGTTTTGGAGTATCTGGAAGCATACTAGAGATCTGCTTTCGTGGTTGGAGTTTTGAACCCAAACGTATCGATATGAAGAATCAAATAAGTGCTCGCCTGTAGTCGACTATTCATCATCGCCGCCTTGTGGTGTTTCCAACATGGTTCATGCTTCTGCTCATCTGGGGAAAGTGCACATTTGGAGTCCTGGCGTTTGGACCGTAGAGGCCCAAGTTTCTGGCAGTGATGGACTTGCGAGGGGTTTTGATGCAAGGGAACGGGGAGAAGATCTGCTGTGGTTTCGGAGGTTCTCCTGCTGACATTGAAGGGCTACTTTTGAGTGAGCCTCCGCTTTCTGAGCTGAAGGAGTCTGAACCTGGACGGTGGGTGGATGGGAGCGGAGCTGAGGCCGTGGATTTGGGCTCTGGCTGTGGTTCATTTGGATTTGAAGCTGATTCTGGTGGTGGAGTTGGTGTAGGTACATCAGAAGCTGGTTCTGGAGATGATGTAGGTGCATCAGAAGCTGATTCTGGAGATGACGTAGGTGCATCAGAAGCTGGTTCTGGAGATGACGTAGGTGCATCAGAAGCTGGTTCTGGAGAAGACGTAGGTGTATCAGAATCTGCGTCTGAATGTGGAGTTGGATCAGAAGCTGCTTCTGATGAAAGTTCTGGTTCCAGTTCCAAAGAAGACAACTGCTTGTTGATCTCCTGGAGATCTTCTCCTTCTCCAGAGCTGTGGTCTTGCTGAGAGACATCTGGGCTTACAGTGTCCACCTTCTCTTGCTCTTCATCCTCACGTCTTCCCTCTTCAGATGCTTCTTCTGTTTTGCTCATTTGTTCGTCTTCTATCTCCAGAGAATCATCAAACCCAAGTTGCGCCCGTGCCCTGGCGATGTTCCTCCGATGCGCTCGCACATGTGTGCGCCAGGGCGAGTGATGTCTGGCCCGAATCATCTGATCCTGGCTGGGTGTGGAGTGGGCTTGAGGACCTTCACCGTTATGGACGATCCCGTTCTTTGAGGACCGCTGACCAGGTCTGGGCCTTCTGCCCAGGAGAAGATGGTTGACCACAGGGGAGGGACCGATTTGGGAGGGAAGGATACTGGTGGCTGGACACTTATCTGTGAAGAATCAATATCAATGAGTAAGAAAACACTAGTAATTGTAAACAGACTGTCAAAGTGGTTTCAAAGGCTGACAGTTTGTTAAAAGGCAATATTATTCTTACATAGAGATATTATATAAATTAGAGCCCGACCGATATAGCGTTTAGCCGATATTATCAGCCGATATGAGACTGTCGCCGATATATCGGTATCGTCGAATATGCCGCCGATATGAATTTTTTTTTTACAGAACATATAACGCAGATTAAATGCTGTAATGGTGTAATTACTTAGTTTGTCCAGCAGAACGCGCTCCATTGTTTGCTACTGGCGACCCAGGTCAGTGTAGAGATGTGCGGATGAGCTCAAACTTCACCCGAGTCCGCTGCTTCAAATAAATGATCCGCCTGCCACCCACCCGCACCTATATTTGATCGTCACATTACACTGATTCTAATTCTTAGTTTTGCATGATGATATGATGAATGGATGGCTTGTTTTTAAAAGCAGATTCAGTGACGTTAGAGACTAGAGCTGAGTATATACAGTGGGTACGGAAAGTATTCAGACCCCCTTAAATTTTTCACTCTTTGTTATATTGCAGCCATTTGCTAAAATCATTTAAGTTAATTTTTTTCCTCATTAATGTACACACAGCACCCCATATTGACAGAAAAACACAGAATTGTTGACATTTTTGCAGATTTATTAAAAAAGAAAAACTAAAATATCACATGGTCCTAAGTATTCAGACCCTTTGCTGTGACGCTCATATATTTAACTCAGGTGCTGTCCATTTCTTCTGATCATCCTTGAGATGGTTCTACACCTTCATTTGAGTCCAGCTGTGTTTGATTATACTGATTGGACTTGATTAGGAAAGGTAGGTAGGTCTTATAGGTAGGTCTATATAAGACCTTACAGCACTCTAAAAAATGCTGGGTTAAATAGGGACAAACCCAGCTATTGGGATGTTTTGACCTAGTGGCTGGGTTGTTTTGAACCCAACCGCTGGGTCAAAACAACTGTCTGTGAATATAAAAAAAAATACGATTTAAATACGAATGTTCTGCATGTTCATTTGATTACCAGAAAATACA
>NW_015505235.1:1476611-1517655 GCF_001515645.1 Sinocyclocheilus grahami | reverse complement strand
ATATATATATATATATATATATATATATATATATATATATATATTCTGTTTATGTAGGCTATATACTGTATTCTATATACAGTACCAGTCAAAAGTTTGGACACACGAATGGGAAGTGTGTCCAAACTTTTGACTATACTGTACTATAATATAGCCTACACACAGAATATTGGCCAATATATCGGTTTTGGTCTTTTTTTTACTCCCAAATATCGGTATCGGCATTGGCCCCCAAAAAACCCATATCAGTCGGGCTTTAATATAAATTATATATACACTACGGTTTAAAATTTTGGGGTCAGTACATATTTTATTTTAATTTTGAAAGTAATGAATGCTTTATTAGGCAAAAGTGACAGTGTACATTTATAATGCATATATAATATAATAGACTACTTTTAGATTACTTTTGAATTAAAACTTAAAAATTCCTATTATAATAAATATAAAATAAATTATATACCTGTATACACACACACAATGTATAATTTACTATATAATAAATTACTATAGAAATAATATAAATATAAATAAATTCTACATAATTATACAATTTTATATATAATTTTTTTTTTTATAATGTGCAGTTATGAATTATGCACATTAAGAATGTGTTCTAAAAATAATTAGGGCCTATTATGAATTAATTTTCAAATAAATTAATGCCGTTAATTAAATGCTTTTAATCTTTTAATTCAATCAAAAAAATGGCAGTGAAGACTTGAACTTTCTATTCATCCCATAATCTACATAAAAATAATAAATTCTATCGAATATAAAATAAAATTTATAAAAAATTATTACAAAAATGTAAACTTTTTAAATAGTGTGCAGTTATGAATTGCTCAAAAATACTGTGTGTGTTCTGTGAATTTGTGTTCTGAAAATAAATAGGGCCTATTATGAATTCATGTTGACTTTAATTCTCTATTATATCCTGTAGATATGCTACTCCAATATTACATGTTCCATCCCATCAATCAATCAATCAATCAGTCAATCAAAATAATATATATAAAGTTTTTTTGTGTGGCATTTTTGCCTTTATTAGTTTAGGACAGTATTTTCAGACAGGAAGCAAAGTGGGAGAGAGAGAGAGGGGGATGGGATCGGGAAAGGTCAACAAGACCATGTGCCAATATTTTAAGAAATGTAAATGTAAAAGTAATTAACAAGCTTTAGCATGAACCAATCCCCTGCAAAGCAAATATCATGATTTTAATCAATTCAGCTTTCACCAAAATGCCAAACAAAGTGTGATTGCATTACACAGTAGCAGACCCGACACCGATCAAAACAGCTCTACTGCACCAATTATCTAGAATGCAACCATAGTTGACCCACAAAAATCAGTACCAGTGTGGTGCTTCTGCTGTTTACTGGCTTGATGAGGTTCAATAGTTTCAGCTTCCACGCGAGGTCCTGGGAAAAATGTCACAACAACACACTGACCAACACTACATATTATCCCTTCTGTCACTTCCTGAACTCATCTACAACTGTAACACGCTCAAAATGAAGATCTGTACCTGTGTGGATGTACAGGAGCCCAGCCTGCTGCTGTTGTTTCTGTTTGATGCGTGAGTACTGTTTCTTCAGCGCACTGATGTCGGTGCTCATGCGCTCCAGCATCATGCTGTTGATTGCCGCCTGGTGCTCGGCCCGTCCCGCGCCCACTGCCCCGGGACTCATCTCGGCCATGTTACTGCCGTGAGAGCTCTGCTCCGCTCTCTGATCTGCAGGCCAGATGAAAACATCCAAAATGAAAATGCAAGAATATCTGAGAAACGTTTTGTTGAGTAACTTGAGTAATGGCTGCGTCAGCTTCTTTTTTTTTTAAACCTTTCATTTGTTTAGTTGCACTGGAACTGAAGGCTGTAATTAAGGACAGCTGGAATGAGTCGACCCACCTCAGATACAACAAGAACTAACAAATGCACTGAGAATTAAATCCATTTGAGGACAAATTCAGACAGGATTGGGAAGGATTTGCCAGGGTTAGGTTGGCAGAGTGAGCTACACAGAGCTCATATTTGCATTACTCCATGAGATCACCCGTATTTTGACAATGCCAATACAGCTTTAGTGACTCATAAAATGTTAAACATTACATGAAACATCTTGTGCATTTGATAAATTCCTGTGTTTAGCAGGATATAAATCATGGAGCAGGAGTGACGTTTGTAACCTCACAGACTGCACTAATAAATCTGCTTTCAGCTTTTGGCTTATGAAAGATAATTAGACACAGACCTTTAAGGTGCTTTTGGTATCTTTGGATCTCAGGGGCCAGAAGTCCTCCAAGAGGCCCCAGGCAACCCAGAGCAGTGACAATAGAGTCTTCATCATCCATGTCAGCATCATCATCATCACTCTCCCATCCATGGAGTGCAAGACTATACATGGGGGAAAAAAACAATATTATGCATACAATAAAACAGACATTATAATATGAAAAAGTAACACATTTTAAAAAATAAAACAGAAAGAAAAACCCAGAAAATTTATTAAATTATTAAATTATGCAGATTAAATTATGTAAAAATAATTGTTGTATTTATTAATAAAATAATTGTAACATTTTAAAAATAGAAACAAAAATAAAGTACTAAACTTTAAGACATGAAGTAATTAAATATGAAAATATAAAGAAATTAATTAATAAAATTGAAAAATAAAATACTTTTTAGAATGTTTTTAAAATTAAATGAAATTAAAATGAATTAAAATATAATATAATATAATAAAAAAAGAATAACACTAAAAATATAATTAAATATTTTGCAGAATAAAATAGATAGATAAAATAGAAAACAAATATTTAAAAAATAATACAACATAAAATACAAAAAATTAAGAACAAAATAATCCAAACTAATTTAATTAAATAACTGAAATATGTAAATAAATATTTTAAAATAGACAGAAATAAATGTACATGCTTTATTATTGCACTGTTGCTTGCCTACATCTCTTCTTAAAAGTCAAAAATTATAATTAAACTGAGTATAACGCTTGTGAAGATAAGGCAGAACATTTGCATTTGATATTTGCATGCCAATATACACACGTGTGTGTCTAACTGAAAATCAAGTGTTTACTATTGTCATTTTGCATTACTGACACACTATTTTCCTATTTAATACTGTAAAGTTGCTTTGACACAATCTGTATTGTTAAAAGCGCTATATAAATAAAGGTGACGTGCCATAAAACGACACCCTGCAGTCATGTTCACGTTTTATGACTACTAAACTCTCACGGATGCCATCTGTGCTGTGGGCGTCGAGTGTCTTCAGCTCTCATACCTGCTGTTCGCTCTGACAGGGCTCGGGAATGGGGTGATGTTGTAGGTGTATTTCTCCCTGAGCTCAGCCAGCTGGGGGAACGGGAACGGGGCCATGGAGTAGACCGTCTGTCAGGACGAAAACACACACTTTTAGCCCCAAAAGCAAACTTCCGGCATTTTCAACACTATTTTGCAACATTAAAGCTATTATAGTTGATTTAGTTATATGATAAGGTTTATATACAATTAATTACATTAATTATTCAAGATCTTTTATATGCTTAGTCTTACCTGCATGAGGTCATTGGAGTCGATAAGGTTGTGCTCCAGCATTTCCTGCGTCAGGCATCCCATAGTACTATAAAATTCATCTGCAGTCTGGCACTCCTCAATTCGCCTGAGAGAGAGAGAGATGCAGAATGCTTAATACAAGCTGAAAATTATCTCATATTTAATTTATGATCACATTTTTCTTTGGAATCTGGCCTACTCTACCACTCTCTATCATGGACAGGTGATTGATAAACTTACTCTCCAAGTTTGGCCCAGATGGCGAGAGCTACACGCAGTAGCATTTCAGAGCCCTCAAAGAAGACCGAGTCCCAGATCTTCAGCACGGTGTGATGGGGTAAACAAGTGGCAAACATGGTCAGAAACCACTGCATGGTGAAGACGTTGGTGAGCGGAGGCTCATAGCTCCCTGAAACACAATGCCGACACAATGCAGTTGACCTGGAACAGACATCGTTCTTTTGCATCCATATGCTGTATATATACAGGGTTGCTACACACCTCCTCCTTCCCGATTGGCTACTTTCTGGAGATGGTGGAGATGCTGAGAAAGTTCTGGAAGCTTAAGTCGCAGCAGATCTCTGAATACGGCCATGTCCACTGAGAGGGCTCGCAGGTTATTGGCGAAGTAACTATCGGGAAGCACTTTATCAATCAAATAGATCATCACCTTTCAAAAAACAATAATAAAAGATAATGAATTTTAGCATATTTTCTTGCTTATATAATAATATGAATGCATGAAATAATTATTAAATATTAAATAAAAAACAATAAAATATAAAAAAAACAAATGTGATTTGACCAATAAAATTATTTTAAAAAAATTAATTAAAATTTTTAAATTAAATAGAAAAAAATATGAAAATTGAAAAAAAATTTTTTTTAATTTAAATTAAAAAAGAAATCTAAAGGAGATTAAATACAATAGAAAGATAAACAAAAATAATAAATATATAATAAAAAAATATTCACATAAATAAATAAAATCACACGCACACACACGTGTTATATGTATGTTGGATAACTGTTGGATGAATAATTTCCAAATTTTTATCATAGATTAAGTTGCAATTCTGGTTGCAAATAAAATAAAAATTAAGGCATCAAGAAAGGATTGCCTCTGATGCCTCCTCAAAAATAAATAAAAAACAAGTAAATAACAGTCAAAAATAAATGTTTTTAAAAAAAATTCTCAGAGCTCATAGGTGTCTAGGCAAACCTTCAATGCATCTCCTTCATTTCCCTCTGTGACCTCCAGGATGAGGGCGGCCAGAACATTGAAGCCCTGACAGTATCCGACAGTCTTGTTCCAGCGGGCGTATGCCAGCAGCACCCGCTTCAGCACCACGCGGTCCTGCTCCGCCTCCTGGCCACAGTATGAACTGCAGCCGGTCCTGTGCAGGTCCTGAATGAGGCAGGAAACAAAGTGTTACAGGTCTTATGTAAATAATAAGCACACTGAACTTTGCACACTTGTGCACACGTGCCCAATAGATCACTGTTCTCTCTCATCCAGACCTACACAAACACACCTCCTATTACATTACCCACTAACTGACGCACTACAATGAGCAAATATCCTGCTGCACCATATAACCTTTTATCTGACTCAATTCCATTAAAGATCTGACGCAAAAACGCCTACTCTAAAGCCACGATTTATTTACTTGCCTTATAATGACTGTACAGCTTGTATTGCCTATTTAGTGACTTTAAAAAAAAAAAGAAAAGAAATGTGTATACATACATATATATATATATATATATAATACACCTTAAAATTAAATAACATTGGAAGCCCATTTCTGCCATAAAATAAAATAAAAATAATAAAGGTAATATGTGACATTTACCTTTTTTTCCCTTGCAATTTGGAATTTTTATTTCACAATTTGGACTTTTTTACTCACAATTCTTCTCTCTCACGTGAAATAAAAAATAAAGGGAATTGTGACTTAAGTTTTTTTTCTTGCAGATGCGAGTTTATTCCTTATAATTCTGACTTCTTTTTCTCAAAATTACGAGAAAAATGTCCAAATTGTGAGATATGAACACAATTTTACAAAAAAAGATGATTTTATCCTGTGGCATAAACAAGCTTCCATAAATAACTGCTTAAATAATTGTCTTAAAATAAAAAAGTAACTACATATATGACATCCGTGAGACAATGATGACCATATAAAGACGTCTCCTCTGCAGCTGCAGGTGTCTCATTAACAAATGAATGAAGGGATGTTGTGTAATCACCACTCATTAAAAAAACTGAAAATATCCAACTAAAACGCACAGACAAGTAGTTAAACAAGAAAATAGGAATGGTTTGGTCAATTCATCACATCATAAAGTTCTCTTTATATACTGTATATATATATATATATTCCTTTATATTCTTGATACCTCTTCTTACAAATTGACTAACTTGCATCCCTTTTGTAACTCATTAATAATAAGGTTTGTTTTCATTCAATGGCTCTTTATTTTTGGCAGGCAGGTTACCTAACTCATATTTTTAAGTCTCTTCTTTGTCTAACAGGAATAAATACCAAAAAACCAACAGAAATGACTGGAAACGACAAGTGTATTAGTGTATTATTATCGACCACGAAAAACCAAACGCGAAATATCGAATAGTTGATCAATGTCGCTGTCCGTTGCAGAGCGGTGCTGAATCTCACTTCCGCCTGCGGTTTCTTCCGGATAGACGACACCATCATGCATCAAGACGAAATAAACTATTTTTTTCCCACTGTTAAGGCGTCATATTGAGCAATGAAGAGTTATAACAACCCGATTAATTCTTTACAGTGCTGTAACGTTCACAGTAGCCATTGCTAAAGATGCTAAATCCTGTCAAACGCGCATTTAAACAACTCTACCTCACCAACACAAAAGCGGCTACTTCTCCTAGACTTTTTTCCTGGTACATAAAAATAAATAAACACCAACCCGTGTCCATCTCTGTCATAGTTCCATGCGATAAATAACAATCAGGAGTAGAATGGCACCATTTCTGTATTTCACTCGTCAGCCGGCGCTGTTCCGGATTAACCTACATGATTACAATCATCTGTCCAGCCCTCCTCCTGCACTCATGTTCCATTACACGACACGACACAAGGGTCTGAATGAAGAGCAGTAGGCATGTGCACTGTAATACACCTTTTATATTAAAAAAGGGGCATTTTTACTCAAACTTTTAAAGCAATGACCAATTAACAAAGACATAATATTTAAAAGTGAGCATAATATTTAATAACAAATTATTTCGTATTATTATTATATTATTAAACCAATTTCAGGACACCTCAAATTCAAAACTTTTTTTTCCAGTTTTAAAATTATATTAACATATATACTACTTATACAGTTTACTGAAATATATAATTCACAATTATATTAAAATAGCATATATATATATATATATATATATATATATAAATTATAAAAATTAGGCCTATATTGAATACACAAAATATGGGAAGGCCCTTTAGGTCACCTAATTATTACAAAAACACCATTCTACATTCAGCACCAGCGCACATAAAAGGGCGGAGGAAATCCTAGCAACAGTTTTATCTATAATGACAGGGCAAAGATTAATAATGAATAAAAAGAATGCGTTTAAAGCATGCTGTATTCACCTGGCTCTAGGGTGCACAGCAGGCGCGGCGCTCTTCTAGAGATGCCGTTGCGTTTCTTCAGCACATTACTGATAATATTACCGACTCCTCCTGCTGCATTCTGCCGTTTCACACAAACCCTCGACCTCTTAGAGGAAACAAACCGTTCCTGCTTCATCTGGAGAAAAACCTGAGGGGTCCGTTTGACCGCGCATTTACAACGATCTCATCCCGAGAATCATTTCATCTAAAAAAAAAAATCCTACTCGTTATGATCGACCCGATTAATAAATCAGAGGAAAACAACACATTCGCGCATCCTTTATCCTCATACGTGAAGATGCATGTCTGTACTTGAAGCATATGATTTTTAAGTAGAATAAAAGCATCAAAGGTGATCGAAAAGAACGCGGAGGATGGGAGAGGCGGAATATCGCAGTGATGCGCGTGTCTCACACCCACATATGAGCGTCACATTCCGGGTTGAGAGGGAGGAGGGACCGCTGGAGCTCTGGAGGATGGGCTACAGACCAGAAACAGCTGAAGAAAACAATGGCCTGAACATTCATGACTAGTGCCATGCTGCCATGCTGCCAACTTCAGCCTTAATCTTTAACAAGGAGGAATAAGGAAATAAAATACTACATACTCTTAAAAATTTCCAAAAGAGGGGTTTCGCAGAGATGACATAGAAGCAGCAATTTTGTTTTCCAAAAAAAAAAATTCAGTGAACAGTTCTTACTAGAACCTTTTTTTTTTCAGTGTGAAAAGCATTTATAAAAAACTAAAGAACATTTTGGGGAGTGGATTGGAGAGATTCTATGAATGCCAAAGGTTCTTCATGGAACCATATATTCCAGTAAAGAACCTTTACTTTAAGAATACAAGAAAATCTAAAAGTAAACATTCTTGATTTAGGACCCGATTAGAGTAAAAGAGTAGAGTAATCACCATAAATTCAGTCATTTTACACAAGCAGGCTGAATCATTTACAAAGGAACTGTTGTACTGTTTGAACATGGAGGAAGTAGTAAATTATTTTATTAATTAATTATTAGTGAAAGAAATAATCAAAAAAGGTAGGTTTTCTTTGAATTGGTCTCAAATTATTCCAAATTCAAGTAACTATCCTGACAACAGGGTAAATCAGGCAAATTTGATCATTAAAATTTCTTAATGATTGCCCAAAAGTTTCCAAATTTACCTGAACTCACTCACCCTATGAAGAGAGCACCCTTAATGCTACTAATGAGAGAGACACAAAACAGTTGTTTAAAAAATTCCGGCAAAAAAAAAAAAGAGTCCTGATATGAAAAAATATATATTATATTTTTTCCATTGGATGATAAGCATTCTAGTATTTTTTCTGACATGCATTCAGTGAGAAAACGGTGATAAATCATGCTACTCATGTTTACAAAAATAAACATGTCAACAAATAAAAAAACTGAACCATAACCATTCACAACTACAAAGTGACACCTCTTGCAATAAGAATAGACATTGACTGATGAATGGCAACCATGCAGAGTTATGGTTTTGATGTGATTTCATACTGTACCTGTTTGACAGTACTTGTCACGCTGCGTGTAGATAAAATAGAGGAAAAAGACATTAAAAGATGGAAGGCCGCTGTATTTGTTGGACATGCTTGTGCCTGAACCAAATACATAAAACAAAAGCACCCACTGCATCCAAATGTGTAAAGGAATTACTGCTGCACAATGACTACACAATGACTAATTTCCGAGCAAAATGCAAATACAAATTTGAGACCAATAGTTCAACAACATTACAGTGCAAATTTGCATGTAAGTGTCATAAACTCATCACATGAATGAGTCGCCTCTGAAACCGAATGGATTGAATTTCAGTGATATTGAACATAGTCTGTGTTCTGGATCTAATGCAAATAATTAAATTGTAAAGGTGAGGAGGAGTCAATCCTGTGATAGTGGTGAGATATTTGAGAGCACTGTCTTCTAAAACATCAACAGAGAACTAGAACAAGGTGAAGAAAAAATGCATTTGATACATGGGACCCAGAGCTTTTCAGCAACCGCTACCTATACTACACACCCTTTTAAAGTTATAATTCATCCAAAAATGAAAATGTACTCCTCTTCAGGCCATCCAAGATGTATATGAGCTTGTTTCTTCAGGACAGATTTGGATCCTCTGCAGTGAATGGGTGCTGTGCAAATAATCGAATGCGATGATCATGCACATCTCGTCAGTAAAGTCAGTTCTGTGATTAGTAGTAAATCTCCATCACCTGCTTTCAGATGGAGCAGCATTTACTACACCGAGCCATGGTTCACTGACAAGCACAGCCCTAATGGGTGCCGTCAGAATGAGAGTCCAAACAGCTGATAAAAATGTCTTCTAAAACATCAACAGAGAACTAGAACAAGGTGAAGAAAAAATGCATTTGATACATGGGACCCAGAGCTTTTCAGCAACCGCTACCTATACTACACACCCTTTTAAAGTTATAATTCATCCAAAAATGAAAATGTACTCCTCTTCAGGCCATCCAAGATGTATATGAGCTTGTTTCTTCAGGACAGATTTGGATCCTCTGCAGTGAATGGGTGCTGTGCAAATAATCGAATGCGATGATCATGCACATCTCGTCAGTAAAGTCAGTTCTGTGATTAGTAGTAAATCTCCATCACCTGCTTTCAGATGGAGCAGCATTTACTACACCGAGCCATGGTTCACTGACAAGCACAGCCCTAATGGGTGCCGTCAGAATGAGAGTCCAAACAGCTGATAAAAATATCACAATAATCCACAAGTAACCCACATCACTCCAGTCCACCAATTAATGTCTTGTGACATTAAACGTCTTAATTATGGATTTGTTTGCAGCTTTTGACTTCACAAGATGTTAATTGACGGACTGGAGTGGTGTGGATTATTGTGATGGTTTTATCAGCTGTTTGGACTTGAATTCTGACGGCACCCATTCACTGCAGAGGATCCATTGACGAGTGAATGATATAATGCTGTATTTCTCCAAATCTGTTCTCATTAAAAAACAAACTCATCTACATCTTGGATGGCCTGAGGGTTTCAGCAAATTTTCATTTTTAGGTGAACTATTCCTTTAAGGAATAACAGACATCAAGCGTTAGTGAAAGCAAAGACCTGCTCTCGATCTAGAATACATTAGTCTTCAAATAGCAAAGAAAGCCTTGGGTAATATAACACTGACTACTTAAAGCAATAATGACTGGAAGAGGAGTGAAATGAGAGAATGATTTGTAATTACGTCTTTTCTGAGAGATGGCTTGCAGGCAGGCGGTGACTATATCACAGTTCTTCTGAAACTTCTGCCGAAGTCTGTCCTTCCTCTTGACCTGACGCACCAGTTTGGCCGACTGCACTCCAATACGATACTTCACTTCCTGAATGATCCACTTCAGCTCCTCTGGACCTGAGCACAAAATAAAGCTGGTTTAAATCTATAGGATTTTAATCTATTCATTTTTTAGGAAATACAAAAAGCACACAAATCTCAAATTAATGTGTGCAAAACTTGGAATTTATGTAGACAGATTAAGATCATTATGATTGACTTAACACTGTGTGTACGTGTGTATACAAAAGACCTCTGTATGTAAATTGTCATTATGGCCTACAGAGAACCTGAGCACCTGAGACAACAATTAAATTACTTCAGCAAACAAAGGGTTAAGTTTTAACTGGCTCTCAGATTGGCATTAAAACTGGGTCAGTTCTGCAATGTGGCACACTAAATCTAAAACCTAATCATATTGAGAGAATGTGAACTACACAATTTTTCAAAACCTCAAAAGGAAACACCTACATCTAGACTTTATTTTATATCATGATTTGAACATAAATAAATATGGGTTCTCAAAAAAAGGAAAGATTCTGTAAATTATTCAAATACATCATTCAAAAGAACTTCATAAGGCACATACAAAAAATTGAATAATTAAGATTTGAATATCATTAAGATTTTAATGTTTTTGAAAGAAGACTCACCAAGGCTGTAACAATTATGCATATAAAATGTAGGACCATGTGACACTGAAGACTGGAATAAAGATGCTGAAAATGTATCTTTGACCACAGAAATAAATGACATATTAAAACAGATTAATATAGAAAACAGTTATTCTAAATTGTAATATTTCACAATGTTACAGATCTTACTGTATTTTTAAACAAATTAATGCAGCCTTCTTTCGTCTTTCAAAAACACGAAAAACTGTAATTATTCCAAACTTTTGGAATAATGATAGTGTATGATTTACATAAATAAGAATACATTGACAGTTTGAGTCGAATGTAACTGACTTCACTTGAAAAAGAAAGTGGCGCTCACCTTTTTGAGCCAGGTATTTCACCTGATGGCGCCTCGTGTGCTTCTCCTGAAGTTCTTGGAGAAAGCTGGAGCCAGTGTTACTCCTGCCCAGGAAGGCTTCTGAGCTGGAGGCTTCGGTCGAGCTGTCCACCCCTCTGACATTACTGTATGTGTCATAGAGCTCCACTAACAGACAGTCCACTATAGATGATGCGCGGGACGCTCTCAGATCCTCTTCATCCGAATACACACCTCCTCCTCCTCCTCCTCTCTCCATACGGATCTCTCCAGCTGCTGCTCCATGAGGCACTTTTGCGCACTTGCATAGTGAGACTGAAGCTGTTTTGGCGCACTCACAGTATCCATCCGATACTGAACGTCCCTTTGAAGCCCATTTGTGAAACGCGGAGAAGCCGTCAAGGTACGACGCACCTGAGTTGAGGAAAACTCCGCTCTCCTCCTCCTCCTCCTCCGAGCAGATGCCACATATGTCTATCTCCTTAAGTTCCTCTTTGGCCACTTCCACATCAGACATGTTTTAGCCCTCTTTAAAGTTCAACATTACACATGCTGCGCATAAGTACAACCCAAAGAGTGTTTTAGATGAATCAATAAGGAACTCGAGTTCCGGGTGTGTTCCATTCCTCGAGCGGGGTTGGCAGCGCCTTGCCCAGGCTCCACTTTCCTTCCTGATCGTTCTCAATCCTGACTGCACGCCCCTGCAGCAGGAATAGTTCAACCCACCGCCGACACTTTCAAACAAAAAGTTTTAAAACAACAGGTGACTGAGAAATATACAGCTTTTGTTTTTTTCACTACAACAACATTTGTAAATAAAAAATACTCCTCAATTGTTTGTAAATGAACGTGTCCAAATAAATAAATAGCATCTGGTAAAAACTACGCTTATAACATCAATATCCGAGATGAAAATGTAAATATATAGTATATTTGTAAATGAGTTTAATTTAATCAAAATTAATTTAAATACACGTCAGTTTAACCATTACTGAATGTTTCTCTACCATATTTTCACAGTAAAATTACGTTACTAAAATATCGTTAAAATGATTTTAAAAATGTTGATATGTTTAAAGGGGTCTGGTTTTCAAAATTAAAGCGAGAAACTAGTAATATTGTATATTATTAACATATACAACTTTAGTGACATAGTAGAGATTTAAGCAGTCGAGATGATAAAAAGAGATCACATAAGCCACAAAACATTAATTTTATGAATGACATCATGCCTTTGAGCGTAAACATCAGCTGACCGGAGACTCCACGTGACTGAAACAGGACAGTTTTATTAATCCTACTATGACGACGGGTAAGAGCATGAATATTAATGACGCAAACTGATGGACTGGATTCTGATTGGCTGTCAGGCAGACGTTGGTAGGCGGGCCTTATAGTATGCCTGCGAATGGGCTTGGCTTATGAATATAAATTAGGCTACGTGACCAGACGCCACAAGAGGTAACCAGGCAACGTCAGAATGTCTAAATAATATTCATGAAGCAAAAACGTCGCCATAGTATGATTCGTAATTTCGTACACAAGACTAAGCACGCTAGCTGCTCCTCTAAAGGAGCGTTTTCCTTAACCGTATTTAATGCTTGTATCGCAAGTTACTCGTTTAGGTCATGGCTTTATTTGTTTTTAATTCGGCATCAAAGATGGTTTCGTCTCCGTTTGTAATATTACATTGTATTCTCATCTGCGTCACTTTGCATTGTAACAATCTGGCCGAGGCTAAAATGAATCCCAGGCCGAATATAGTTTTAATCCTAACTGATGATCTAGATGTGTCTATCGGAGGAATGGGGAGTATATTTTCTAAGAATGTGTTGTTGTTGTTGTCGTTCTCCGTGGTCGTGATTTCCTCCTTGCATTTAGCATGTATCGTTGCTAAGTAAACGAGCTGCATCATCAGCATCTTGCCATCTCTCGTTCTACAGATCCCTTTGGTGAAGACGAAGAAGCTGATAGGTGACGCTGGGATAACCTTTACAAACACGGTGAGTAGAAATTGTGCTGGATCTGTTCCTTGTTGCATACAAGTGCTATGGGATCTTGCATGTCATCCAAGCTTAAAAAGCCCTCATATAGTTCAACATGAGAATATTTCTAGATTTGTTAGACATAGCAAATCAAATGTGCATTGAGGATCAACCAGCATGCATGTTTGCCATTGCATCGGTCATCTTTTCTTGTCATTTCTTCTCTCGTGTAGTTTGTCGCCAGTCCCCTTTGCTGTCCCAGCCGGGCGAGCATCCTGACGGGCAAATATCCTCATAACCATCATGTGGTCAACAACACGCTGGAGGGCAACTGCAGCAGCACTGCGTGGCAGAAGACCCAAGAGCCCGAGACTTTCCCCGCCTTCCTTCAGAAACACGGCATCTATCAGACCTTCTTTGCTGGGAAGTATCTGAATGAGGTGAAGACGCATACTGGGAGCTTTCATAATGATGAAACCTTTTCTTTGGGTGAATCAAGTTGACAGTACGTCACCTTGAATCATCCATGTCTGTTTCTCTGCTACAGTACGGGAATAAAAAAGCAGGAGGTGTGGAGCACGTTCCTCCAGGCTGGGATCACTGGTTCGCCTTGGTAAGAAAAAGACAGGAGATTATCAGTGCTGTATCATTTAATAATGTAATCATTTCACTGTAAATTATTTTTGACTGTTCATCTACAGCTGTGATGTTATTGTGATGAAAAACTAAATGAAAATGAGCAACTAACTGAAATAAGTACTAAAATTACTAACTGAAATCAATGTAAAAATGAAATTAAAATAAAATAATTCTGAAATATTTTTAAAAGGAAAAACCTAATAAAAAAATAAAAAAGCAAATAAACTGAAAAAATGAGATGAATTCTAAATATATATTTTTTTTAAACTATAATGTTATAAAAATAAAATAAAACAAAAACAAGAGGCCTGGTGGCTTACCTTTGAGAATCACGAGTAGAAGAAGATATAAAAAAAAAATTTAATAGAGAAATAAAAAAAAAATTAAATGAAGAAATGTAAAAAAAAAAAGTAAGAATTAAATAAAGAAATAAAAAAATTCAAAGGGCTTGTGAAATCATAGTAGAGAAATGACAAGCTCTTCAACTTTTCCCATCAGTGCTGCAAAATCTAATTTTAGCTGGAAGGTTAGGAAAACAGTTTGTAGCCTAAAATATAGCATGTTCTTCCCAAACCTTTGCTCATGCAAGAAATACATCCAGAAGAGAAAAAGTATGTTTTCTGAAGCCATTCTAATTGTTTTCCTATTAGCAGCTCCCATGATTCATAGCTCACGTGTCATTGAGAGCAGATTGAAGGTTTTGTTTAGTTTTATTTTATTTTTTCAAAGACCAGAAAAATGTTTGTATGTATTTATTAAAGAGTCTTTCTTTATTTTAATATTTTGTATTTATTTAATTTCGCCGTTTCATTTCTTTATTGAAATGTTATTATTTATATTTTTATTTCTGTATTTCTTTTTAAATTTCTTTTTAATTTCTAATTTATTTTCAGGTTTTTGAAAACAAGTTTTGATTCTAAACCAGATTAGTTTAAAGTGAAATATTTGCAATGATTTGAACATATTCCTACAGGAGAGAAACTCCAAATACTACAACTACACGCTGTCAGTGAACGGCAGGGCGCAGCGGCATGGACAGAACTACAGCGAGGATTACCTTACAGATGTTCTGGTAAGAGCAGATCTCACCTGTGTTCACGAGACTACATCAAACCTCATGCATTTGATGTTCAGTGGCTTCTGATTCCTTCCAGGCCAATATTTCCATTGACTTCCTGGAAAACAAGTCTAACCGCAGGCCTTTCTTCATGATGGTGTCCACACCGGCCCCGCACTCGCCCTGGACAGCCGCTCCTCAGTACGAGAGCAATTTTCCCAACATTAAAGCGCCAAGAGACCCTAACTTTAACGTACACGGCAAGGTACATGCCTGATGTGTCTGAAATATTCTGATTGGATCGTTTTTTGAGAATGTGACAGCATTTCAACCTGCTTTTCAGGACAAGCACTGGCTCATCAGACAAGCAAAGACGCCCATGACAAACTCTTCAGTGGAGTTCTTGGATAACGCCTACAGAAAACGGTATTCAGATGCTTTTAAATCATGCACTTGATATTAATACTGCACATGAAGTAATGCGACACTGATGATCTGTTCCACCAGGTGGCGCACTTTACTATCAGTAGACGACCTGGTGGAGAAGGTGGTGAGAAAGCTGGAGGTCAGAGGAGAGCTTAGCAACACCTATGTCATTTTCACCTCTGACAACGGATACCACACAGGTACACAATGAGTTATATAGCGGAGAAATGTTTTTTCGTTAACTTTACCTAGCTTTTATTTTGTCATGTGTCTGTTTCTTCTCTCAGGCCAGTTTTCTCTTCCGATGGATAAGAGGCAACTCTATGAATTTGATATCAGAGTTCCTCTGTTGGTGCGAGGGCCTAATATCAAACCCAACCAGACAAGCCCGGTAATATAAAAAAGCATTAAAAAAAATTACTTGTTCCTATATTTTCTTATTTTTTATTTCTTCATTTGATTTTTTTCTTTAAATTTGTTTATTTCTGTTTCAGTTTTTATTTTTACTTTCTCACATTATTTCATTTTTATGTATTTGTTATTGGAATTTTTTACTAATCTATTTTTTCCAAAATCTAAGTTTTGATTCTAAACCAGATTTGTTTGTGATGTTTTGCTTGTGTATGCGCGCTATAATAATAGCATGTATATGTAATATTTACATTAACAGAATTTTTTTTTATATAATATTTATTTGCTTTTTTTAATCTGTTTTAACAGTTACTTATAGCAAATATGGATTTGGGTCCAACAATTCTGGACATCGCAGGATACAGCGTCAATGAAACTCAGATGGACGGGATGTCATTTCTTCCTACCATGGTGGATCCTGATTGAATTTATTAACTTTGAAATGATTTTTAAAAAATGCATTAAAGTGCCAATCATTCTTGGTCATTTTGGGCATAATGCATGTTTTTTGTAGTACTTCTTGCTACACGATCAGTATAATTAACTTAAGTGATAAATGAACAAGGGGTTGTGTTTGATTTGACATGTCTTTGTGTCTCAGACCGGTAAAGGGAACAGCAGCACGTGGAGATCTGATGTACTGGTGGAATATGAGGGAGAAGGAAGCAACATCTCAGACCCAGCCTGCCCTCTGCTGGGGCCCGGGGTCTCGGTGAGGCTCTGCGTGCCACAAATAAATAGTCATTACAGTAATGAGTGCTGTAACACAGCTGTTGTCTCTGCAGGAGTGCTTCCCCGACTGTGTGTGTGAAGACTCGTACAATAACACGTACGCCTGCGTTCGCACTGTAGCACAGGCTGCCAACTTACAGTACTGTGAATTTGATGATAACGAGGTAAAAATAAAATATAGTGTTTCCAACAGCTAACTGACAATAATACTGCCAAGTATAATAAAAAAAATATTAATATTTAATGTGTATTAATAACTAATAATAGCACACCGTCTTTGCTTGCAGGTGTTTGTGGAGGTCTATAACCTGACAGCAGACCCGTTTCAGCTGAGTAACATCGCCAAGAGCATCGATCAGGAAGTCCTGGAGAAGATGAACCACCGGCTAATGATGCTGCAGTCCTGCTCGGGACAGTCCTGCAGAACACCAGGCGTCTACGACTCACAGTCAGTGCTTCCTTAACACTTCAACAATCAGCATTCACTGGGAATAGCTGTATTATTATTAACATGGTAGGATATCAAACTTCCAGCTCGCTTGTCACTGTTTCACCAGGTTCAGGTTTGATCCTCGGCTGATGTTCAGCAGCCTCGTGTCTCACAGAAACAAACGACGACAGACGCTGAAGTAGAGCGTGGAGAGGTTTACAGGAACAAGACAAATGGAGGGAAAGAATAAAGGGCACTGAAAAAGAAGCCCTCTTGTTGCCTTTATATCCTGACGTTCCCCCAAAGACGCCCAGTCTCTCCTCCTCTGATGAGGTCATCAGGGTGCGCCAGGGTACCAAACACACCACAGACACTTTCAGACAGGACGACCTTCATCCCCTCCAGCTCTCATTCACATCAGATCCTCACAAACTGCCAGCTGACACACATCTGTGAGAGCATTCACATCATATTCCTCTTTATTCTCAATTAATGTTCAGTTTTGCTGCTTTAATAATAACACAGGATATTGTCTTTATTTTAATGTTTTGAAAATGTTGTTTTACTTTTGCTTTAAACACATGCACAGTTTTGACCTTGAGCTCCAATTTTGTAATGCATTTGAAAATTGTTGGATTATTTGTGTTTGCCAGATGTGTCTGAAACATTTCACTCCACGTATTCGGTTATAAAAGTATTTACAACTGCACTAAGCCTGCCTTTTATGATAAACACTTAGAATGAAAGCTTGTTTTTGGCTACAGGATAAAAAATAAAAAAAGGTCATTGCAACTTTTTATCTTACAATTTGGATTTTTCCCCCCCCTTGCAATTCTGAGTTTATATCACAATTTTGACTTTTTTTTCCCCAATTGCAAGATATAAACTCACATTTCTGAGAAAAAAAATTGTGAGATGTAAACTCCGAATTCTGACTTTTGTCTCATAACAAATACCGAGAATTCTCAGAATTGTGTTTATTTTTTTTGTTTCTATCACAGAATAATAAACAAAAAATAATTGGTAATTGCAACTTTTTACATCAGAATTCAGTTATTTTTTTCTTGTTACAAATCTCACAATTCAGACTTCTCAGAATTGCAACTTTATATATAATAAAAGAGTTATAAATGGACTTTTCTGCTCAGAATTGAGTTTATATCTTGCAATTCTGATTTTCAAATTCTGAAGTCCGAATTGTGAGATTAAAAGTTGTTTATTTTTTATCCCATAGCAGAAATAGGCTTACATATGATAATGAACTACAGTATTTTTTAATGCGCAATATACCTTATTATATAAAAATATTCTCTCACTTTTTCAGTTCCTGTCACTTGCGTATGGCAGCACACAATCTGTGTTTGGACAGACATTTCACTTGAATTAACAACTAAAAGATTCACTAACTAAGTGCAAATATTGTATTTAGCATTTCATTATTGCAACCCAAACTTGCGGTGGTAAGGGACTGTTTTACTTTCAGACTACTACCTAACCTTCATCAATCTTCTGCTGTGACTGGCAATATCTCAAATCACCCAAAGTGATCTGAGAGGCGGCAGACATAAGCAGATCTTTCTCACAATACTTCAATATATCTGTTCAGTGAAGCACTTTCTAGTCTGTGATAAACATGCCTGACATGTTTAATGATGTTTTGCACATAATTCTTTCATTATATTTGTTAGTAGCATTGCAATGGTTGGTGTGGACTTTTGTCTTGTGTGTTTGATTGATAAAAGCATTCTGAAATCATTTTTGTTGCAGTGTTTTCCTTTGTGCTTAATTTTATAACATTTATTCAGCTAAATTTATTATTAGTTAAATAATTGTAAAAGTCTTTTTAAACAAAATATAGAGAGAATAAACGGGACCATAGGCACGGCATTCAACTGTGTGATTATTGTATGTATATATTATATATTCTTATTACAGTACATATTTTTAATTATGTGATATATATTGCTTAAATTATTTTAAAAGTTTTTTATTATTTATATGAACATTTAATGTATTATAGTCCTTAAATATTACATATACTATCATTACAATATATATTTTTGAATATTTTTTATTTAATATATATAATCTAATTGCAATGCTGTTCTGATCTGTATATTAACTCTACATACATTTTTAATATTTGTGTTTTTTGCTTCAAAGTTCACTGTCATCGAATAGTTCAACATGTTATTTCTGTCTTTTGCATTACATTAGCATAAGATTTTTTTTTTATTGGGAACAGCTATTCAAAATGTTAATATCTTCCATTTCTAGTGCACATGTTGACCAGTGCATTTTGCAGTTCAGAAAAACTTCATAAAACAAAACAGAATGTGGCACTAATACAGTTAAAACATCTGTGTTAGACCAATTATAACAGCTTAACTAGACTTAAAGTCACAGAATTCAGTTAGAACCACACGTAGCTTCTTCACAAGACTGCAGTGCATTTTTTAAAATAAATCATTTTACATTCTCCATGAAAGGCTATCGAAAGTCCCAGTTTTCCCATGTGTGAGTCCACCTGTAAGCGTCTCAGACGCTCCACTCCTCCAGCACAGGCAGGAACGGCAGGTCAGTGCTGCCCAGATAGTAGTGCGTCCCCTGCTGGAAGACATCGCTGACGGCCCACGTGAGGCTGCCTGTGGGGTCGTGGAGGCTGTCGATCAAAAGTATTTACAACTGCACTAAGCCTGCCTTTTATGATAAACACTTAGAATGAAAGCTTGTTTTTGGCTACAGGATAAAAAATAAAAAAAGGTCATTGCAACTTTTTATCTTACAATTTGGATTTTTCCCCCCCCTTGCAATTCTGAGTTTATATCACAATTTTGACTTTTTTTTCCCCAATTGCAAGATATAAACTCACATTTCTGAGAAAAAAAATTGTGAGATGTAAACTCCGAATTCTGACTTTTGTCTCATAACAAATACCGAGAATTCTCAGAATTGTGTTTATTTTTTTTGTTTCTATCACAGAATAATAAACAAAAAATAATTGGTAATTGCAACTTTTTACATCAGAATTCAGTTATTTTTTTCTTGTTACAAATCTCACAATTCAGACTTCTCAGAATTGCAACTTTATATATAATAAAAGAGTTATAAATGGACTTTTCTGCTCAGAATTGAGTTTATATCTTGCAATTCTGATTTTCAAATTCTGAAGTCCGAATTGTGAGATTAAAAGTTGTTTATTTTTTATCCCATAGCAGAAATAGGCTTACATATGATAATGAACTACAGTATTTTTTAATGCGCAATATACCTTATTATATAAAAATATTCTCTCACTTTTTCAGTTCCTGTCACTTGCGTATGGCAGCACACAATCTGTGTTTGGACAGACATTTCACTTGAATTAACAACTAAAAGATTCACTAACTAAGTGCAAATATTGTATTTAGCATTTCATTATTGTCTTTTCTGAGTTTTGTGTTTGACAGATGTCAGTTGTGAATGAGCCACAGGTGTGGATCACAGCAGGTCATTGATGAACCTGTTTATTTTTGGTTCTATGAGGGAAATCCTGTGGTGGGTTGCTGTTGCTTTGCTCTCACTTACAGCAGCCCAAACTTGAGGCATTAAGGGACGTTTTACTTTCAGAATACTACCTAACCTTCATCAATCTTCTGGCAATACCTCAAATCACCCAAAATGATCTGAGAGGTGGCAGACAGCCATAAGCAGATCTTTCTCACAATACTTCAATATATCTGTTCAGTGAAGCACTTTCTAGTCTGTGATAAACATGCCTGACATGTTTAATGATGTTTTGCACATAATTCTTTCATTATATTTGTTAGTAGCATTGCAATGGTTGGTGTGGACTTTTGTCTTGTGTGTTTGATTGATAAAAGCATTCTGAAATCATTTTTGTTGCAGTGTTTTCCTTTGTGCTTAATTTTATAACATTTATTCAGCTAAATTTATTATTAGTTAAATAATTGTAAAAGTCTTTTTAAACAAAATATAGAGAGAATAAACGGGACCATAGGCACGGCATTCAACTGTGTGATTATTGTATGTATATATTATATATTCTTATTACAGTACATATTTTTAATTATGTGATATATATTGCTTAAATTATTTTAAAAGTTTTTTATTATTTATATGAACATTTAATGTATTATAGTCCTTAAATATTACATATACTATCATTACAATATATATTTTTGAATATTTTTTATTTAATATATATAATCTAATTGCAATGCTGTTCTGATCTGTATATTAACTCTACATACATTTTTAATATTTGTGTTTTTTGCTTCAAAGTTCACTGTCATCGAATAGTTCAACATGTTATTTCTGTCTTTTGCATTACATTAGCATAAGATTTTTTTTTTATTGGGAACAGCTATTCAAAATGTTAATATCTTCCATTTCTAGTGCACATGTTGACCAGTGCATTTTGCAGTTCAGAAAAACTTCATAAAACAAAACAGAATGTGGCACTAATACAGTTAAAACATCTGTGTTAGACCAATTATAACAGCTTAACTAGACTTAAAGTCACAGAATTCAGTTAGAACCACACGTAGCTTCTTCACAAGACTGCAGTGCATTTTTAAAAATAAATCATTTTACATTCTCCATGAAAGGCTATCGAAAGTCCCAGTTTTCCCATGTGTGAGTCCACCTGTAAGCGTCTCAGACGGTCAGCTCCACTCCTCCAGCACAGGCAGGAACGGCAGGTCAGTGCTGCCCAGATAGTAGTGCGTCCCCTGCTGGAAGACATCGCTGACGGCCCACGTGAGGCTGCCTGTGGGGTCGTGGAGGCTGTCGATCACCTCTCCGTCAGGCCCCAGCTCCAGAATCAAGCCGTACTTGGACAGCAGAACATTGTACCAGCTGAGAGGAACGAGCTGCAAGAGATTCCACGTATATCACTTCTAACAATAAAACCATTCAAAAATTGTTACATGAAATAAAATATTAAAAAGTACTGTTTTATGTTTCATCTTTACCAGTTGACAAGGCGATATTTTTTTTATTTACTATTGGTTAACTTGATGTACTAAAATAACAAACTATTATATACATTATAATAAATGTATATAAATGACAAACTAAATAGACATCTTAGGCATAAATAGACATAAAAGAACACAAAATAATAAAAACAATTACAAAAACAACTTTATTTAGTTATGCATAATTAAAATTATAAACAAAATAATAAGTAAAATTATTTATTAATGTAGAATTATTCTAGTTAACTAAAACTAAAATCATAAAAATGACCTGATATAAAATAAATACTAATTCAAATAAAATAAAATATAACAAAAATAACTGTTTTATTTTATTATATATTTTATTTCAGCTAGCTGCCAAGGTAACATTTTTCATTGCCATTTAGTTCAACTTGAAGTATTAAAATAACTCAAAACAAAAACAGAAATAAAAATGATAAACTAAAGAAGACATTAAAAAACAATCAAACAAAATTACTAAAATGAAAACGAGAAATCTCACCTGGGTTATTATTATAATTAACAAAAAAAAAGTTAGTTGAAATAAAATAAATATCAAAATATGAATAAAAACAATATAGTAACTCAGTGATACTAAAATAACTCCGAACCCCACATATTTAAGATTTACCCACCTTCACTATAAAGCTTTTAAGAGTAGGATACGGACCAATCAGATCCAAGAACGGTGGGAAAAGCCGTCCGCGGAATCGAACAGTGGTTATGCCCACTAAAAACGTGCCGCGGTCACTGAGGCGGATGTTATCAGGGTAACCGATCATGTTGTTCAGGATGACCTCCTTGGTGCCCGCTTTAGGTCCTTTCAACCAGAACCTGAGAAGCAGGGAGAAAGTCTTCCTCACGATACTCTACCATCCTGATATATGAACAAATTCAAAGCTGCACTTGAGCTCTTACTTAATAATATGTGCGATACTGGTCTCAGCTAGAAGCAGGAAGTCCTCATCAGGTGAGAAGGCAAAGCCATTAGGCATGTAGAGAGAATCCAACAACGTCCGAACACGGCCGGTCACAGGGTCAAACGAGAGAAGGCGACCCAGACGGTTTGTCTCCAGCACCTGCAGAGAGAAGTGGCCTTTAGTGCACGTGAATTGACTGCGCTTACATTTCATTAAACTGACTGAAGTACGATATGTTCTGCCGTCCCTCGCTCACCTCGTAACGGACGTGACGTCTTCCCCATTTACTGCTGGAGTCCGTGAAAAACACCCTTCCGTTTTTAGAAATCTCCAGACCGTTCAGAAAGCCAAAGGGAATCCCATCAGCTCCTTGTAGGAGGAATGTGACAGGGTTATGTAAATATGATGCTCTTTTTAAAAAATTTAGTGAGGCAAAAATCTTTTAACCTTTTCGTATAAAAATATAAAGAAAGAAGCAACTATATAGTAAATTGGCAAGATGATTATGAAACTGATCAAAGCAACCAAACTGTTGTGCAAAGCTCCTTTTTGAGACTCAAAGGTTTACCCTCTGTGCTGGAATGTAGCAACGTCTTCTCTCCAGTCCAAGGGTCAACCTTGAACAGCCCCTGATAAGAGTCGGCTACAATAAGCTGTCCATCTCGGTCCAGTCGCAGACCATGTGGACGACCACATACTGGCTCATAGTCTGTACTCGTGCCTATATGAACAACAACATGCAAATATAGCACGATAACATACGCCTGTACCAGGAAACCAGAGTATCTGCTAACTGACAGACACATTTTGCATTCTGCTTGTGACTCACCAAAGAACACCTTTACCCACATAATGATTCTTTCAAATACAGTAAAATAATAGAGAGGCATCAAACGTGTATAAACCACAACATAAGGAACGGGTTATGCTCTAATGAAGACATCTGCATTCAAGACTCTTTTGAACAGCCAAGGCTTTGAGAAAACAACACTTGAGTCTTTGTGAATCGCTTCAGCATGTCTAATGTGTGATGGCAGCGGGACACACGGACCGTTGGGGTTTTTCCAGCAAATGCCTCCGTGACAGCCGATACATATTCATCCAGCCACATGAAGTGCCTTACACAATGAAGCTGCTAGGATTCAGCTAGAAATGCACAAGCAGTTTGCGGATTTACCACATTCAGGGATGTTTCGGCCCATCTGAGTGATGAAAGTGAGGGATTCATTGCTGATTCTCCACAGCTTCCCGTCGACAGTGCCAGTGTAGATGTTTCCTTCAGAGAGAGACACAGTGAAGAGATGAATCCTGACTGCATTTCTCAAATCAAACTGACAAAAGCACAAGACCAGGCTCACCTTTCTGGTCAGCTGTGAAAGACTCCGGGCCTTTGAGTTGACCAGAAAACAGCCGTCGACCTCTCTGTAATCGTGTGTTCACTGCTAGAGGGCCGTCCAGAGCAGGCGGGGGGCCCTCGAATCTGGAAAACATACATCAGCGTGACAAAAAAACGTCACTGAAATCTCTTTGGAGATCAGTTCACTACAAGATTTGCAACGGGACTCACATGTACAGCTCGGGATCGATAGGGGAGGGAATGAGATACACACCAACTGCAACTGCCAGCAATAAAACCTTTACAGAACTCGTCCCTAACCTGTGGAAATGGGTCAAATGCTTTCAGACACTGTCAAAAATATGGTATAATAAAAACAAAAAATAAATAAAATCATTATAATAGCAAAAAAAAAAACCCAGGGCTGTCATGGTGAACCGTAAAAAGGACATTCTTTATATTATATTATATTCTTATATATTTTAAAAAATGTAAAAGATACCTTTAAACATTTTTATTACAGAATTCAATTACAGAAAATTACAAAATAATAACAAAATAGTATTAACAATACTATTAATCAAAAGAAATGTAACATTTTTATTAATTAAACGTTATATTCATATAATAACAATAATTATTTATATAATTATTATATTCAACTAAACAATGTTCATAAAAAAATTATGCTGGCATTCAGGAATCACAAAAAAATGGGCTTTCAGGATTTTCTGTAACACCAACCGTATGGCAGTGTGGTCAATATTATATTATATTACATTATAATGGTAAAAATCTAAACAAAATAAGAAAAAAGAAATTACAGAACTCACAAATTAATAACAAAACAGTATTATAATAATATTAATCAAAAGTACCACTTTTATTATTTCAATATTATATTAATATAGCACAATGTTTTTGATAATATTCAGTTAATTATAACGATCATGAAAAACTGACTAAAATAACTAAAATATAATATAACTAACATATAACGATCATTAAAAACGAACGCTGGCATTCAGAAATGACAAAACAATAACAAAAATAGTGTGACAAATATAATATTAATCGAATTAAGTGTAATATTTGTGTTAATTCGATATTATATTGAAACCATATAAACATGATCTATAACTAAATATTATAATAAGACATTTAGGCGGTTATAACCAAACAAAATATGTCATAACATGTTCTGTGTAATTATATATTAAAAAGATTTTGAGGCAGTCCAGACTCGCGCGCGTTAGCTTTCATTACGTCTCATTATCAAAACTACATCAGAGGTTGTGAAATAATGTTTAATTAACACAAAAGATGCGAAAGCACAAAAGAAACGCGATATCTTCTTACTAAATAACGCAAAGAATCCGCGTTATTCGCGACAGCTGACCGTTTTCGCTTCTGAAGGGAATGTGAAGTAAACTACACTGACGGTCTGCAAGTGAAGAGCAATGAAAAACACCGAGTCTGTTTATCCAAAGGGGACGGTTTGGATAGGCACTACGCCCAAGTCTTTTAAATACGATATTCGGTCTTTATAAATCGTGTAAACTTACATGGTTGCGTCGTGAGGTCTTTCTGAGAGTTGTGTAAAGTTCAGCGTGTGTTCAGGGACGCCATGAGAAGAAGAGTGCGGTGAGTCACCGATGAGCTCCGCGATGAAGACATTTGACACGGGTTCATGCAGAGGACACATCATTCATGTCAATGTGGTCTCACTTAAAACCTTACAGTTTAGTGTGATGCTTAAAGCTAGTCAATGAGCTGAAAGGTTGTGCGACCTTTTTAGAAAAACTGCAAGTGGGTTGCCTCTGTGCAATTTAGATAAAAGTATGTTTAATGACAAATGAGTTGCAGATAATTGGAAATACCAGAATTTTGTGCTTGTCAAATGTGAGATGAATTTTCCATGGGTGGATTTTTACAGCATGATCCAAGCGGACACTTGAGCCAGTTTCTCCTCATGCACACAAACAGATGACAAATGCAGTCAATTGAGAAACGTTTAATCTTTATTTAAAGAAACCAGATCGGTAACGATACAAACCCTCAAAAAAAACCTCTGTCATTGTCAAAAATGCATGACATCTGGATTCTAACCGTGCATATTTAATCCATAACTCGTAAAAACGAATGAAACTTACATCTTGAGCCAGTTTCTCCTCATGCACACAAACAGATGACAAATGCAGTCAATTGAGAAACGTTTAATCTTTAAAGAAACCAGATCGGTAACGATACAAACCCTCAAAAAAAACCTCTGTCATTGTCAAAAATGCATGACATCTGGATTCTAACCGTGCATATTTAATCCATAACTCGTAAAAACGAATGAAACTTACATCATTCATAAACATCCACAAAATATGCATGTCACTTACAACTGTGGAACAAAATGAGATTTTTTTGGGCAAATGCAGAGTGTGTTTCGTGAGCAATCTCTAAATTATCTATGCTGTTAAACAAAGATCAACAGCACTGGCCTGTGATGTCCTAAAACAGCCGTAAAATATGCATGAATTAATATAACACATGCACGTATATTAAAAATGACTAAAGCGGTTCACTCACATCCACGCCCCTTTACTACACAAGAATACAGTTTAACATTCACAGTCTTACTCTACAAACAAAAGCTTGTTTATGAAAAAGAAAAAAAATCAAGTACTCAAAAAAAACAAAAACCTTCCATAAAACATAACTGAGCTTCCACTAGATGCAATGCCGAGTTAAAACAGTGGAAGACAATAGGCATCTGATGAAGACTAATAAATCAAAATCTAAATAATTCCCTGAATTAAAACATAAAGTGCCCAAAAAGCATTTATAAGATTACTGGTCTTATTCCCCTGCAAAATCCTCTTCGATTGCATATATTGAGACTGTCGTGATGTTATATTCACACAACAATTACTCTAATTTATATTCACCCCAGTGTTTATAATTAAAGTTGCCCAGGTAAAACCATCAGACAAGATAGATACTACTATTTAACCTCAGTTTATTGAGGTGTAAAACTGATTGCACCAGGCAATTTGCATCAAACTTAAATTAAATTATGCATTTTATCTAGATCTTTGGTTAGAGGTTATAAAACCGATAATAATAAAGAAACAAATCTTAAAAAAGCACACAATCTGTGTCTATCGGTCCTGGAGGGCCTGCAGAGTTTAGCTCCAACTTGCCTCAACACACCTGACTGAAAGTTTCTATGCCTAGTAAGAGCTTGATTAGCTGGTTCAGGTGTGTTTAATTGGGGTTGGAGCTAAACTCTGCTGGACACCGGCCCTCCAGGACCGAGTTTGGACAGCCCTGGTCTAAAATAATCAAATGGACTGACGCAGGTGAGACATAAGACTGCAGAGATGTAGTTACAGCAGTTGACCACAAGATGCCGCTACCTCGCTATGCATGTGTCACAATAGACAATAATGTTGCAGTATCAATCAGAAAACCGTCATGCAGCACTAGCATACAGAAACATAAATGTGTATACATATTAAAATCACCTACTGATACACAAGTATCATTCCAAACACCGTCATAAATGTCGACCTGTGTGCTGAGACAAAGTAGCACTGTCTGCTTTTCTTTTACTGTGCCTCGCAACAGTAACAGTTTCAGCTACAGCTCCATGCAATGAAGAAAAGCACGTGAAATTAACTTTTGGTACAGTAAATCAGATCAGTGTGATTACACATATATTCGCCACTCAAACTAGCTTAAATCTACTATTCTCAGGCTGTAGCTTCAAAACAAACAATCTTCATTACTTGTATATTCAGTCGTTTATCTTGAAGACATCCTCTAATGCATTTTCCAGGGTTGATGATGAGAGGTGAACAGCCAATGCCCTGTTCACTGATTATCTGCTTAAACTAGAGGTCACCACAACCCATCATTTACTGTGAAAGACCGTCTGACCCCGACCGACATCAGTCAGATCTGCTCCAAACCCGCTGCATGACACTTCCCACATACTTCCCAACATCCTCTATGCTCCTTCACCAACTTCCTGAATCCGTTCCGTTCCAATTCCAGCACATCACCTGAGAATGCTTACTTTTAAAAAGGTTTTTATTTGCATTTAAGCCATCCGTTCAGAGACTAATGATTATGACTTTGCTTTAGTCCTCATTTCCTGTCCCTACATCACCACATTCAATCTTCTCTTTCACAAACATGCGCTTCCTGTCTGTTTGGTCTCACGTGGCCGTCAGGTCATCATTTTGTCAACCGCACATCAACACTATCTTTGGTAGGGCACATTGTGTCATTTGGTATTTAATATAAAATAAGATAAATCCCCAGTCCCATCAGTTTCTGGTCGGTAAGTATATTTGCCATAAAATAAGACTCTTTTAGTAAAAAAAAAAAGTAAAAAAAAAAATTCACCCACATAAATTAAAACAACAAAACAGAAATATGTACAAACCAAAGCATCCAACAATTAAATAAAAAACAGATCTGATTTCCATATTTGCATCGTTCACAAAAGGTAAAAGAACAGAGAACATGAGAAACAACTGAAAGTGTGAAAGAGGGTGGATGGGTAAATATGGCACCTGAGGTGCATTCTGGGAGCTCAGTGTTCTCGTCTGAGTTTCTGAGAGCGGGTGTCCGCTTGGCACGGTGACACCTAATAAGTGTTCATTACACACACAGTGACCACTAGAGGCAGCAGTTCTACAGTTCCTTCACGTAACGCACTGGCTTTATCCCGGGCCACCCGTCGCTCTCATGGCCTCCTCCAGTTTCTCTCTGTAGGCGTTGTAGCGTTTGGTTATCGAGCAAATCTGGTCCTGCTCTTCTTTATCCAAGATGCGGAGGAAGTTCTGCAGCTCGGGGATGGAAAAGGCGTCCCACTGATGAACGAGAGGAAGATGTGTGTCATGACATGTTTTTATTAATATAGGATTCAGATCAAAACCTAAAGTGAATGCTCACCAGGACTTCACCGGTTTGCTGCTCCTTCAGGACGAAGCTGAGTGCATCTGTACTGGGTCCCGCCACCAGACGCAGGAAGAGAGGGTGTTCTTCCTCTGAGAGCTTACAGGTGTACACTGCACACACAGACACAACACACACCATTACCATCACAGACAAAAACAACACCAGGCAACAATAAAGGCCAGTTCACACCTATAATATTTTGATAACCATTCTTATTCTTTGATAACAGGGAAGTCCACAGTACATGAAGAAAATAACAACACCGAAGAATGATATCATTGAAATCACTGGATTTTTTTCAAGCTAATGAATGATAAAAACAATGATATCAGAATCCACCTGACTTTCAAACTGAGCACTCATAATAAATATGGTTATTGTTATTGTTTTTGGTGTGAATAGGCCTTCAGGGATCACCAAGGACAACCGATATATATTTTTTAACAGCGATGCTTTAAACTCATAACGCATTCAGGACTGTTTTGACCCAGAAAGGATACATACAAAAATTCTAAAATAAATAAATAAACAAACAAACTTCTGTCAAGACCATTAAAATACACAATTTTATTTATTTCATTTTTTTAAAAATAGTTTAAGATAAAACGATTTATAGAGAATTAATTTAGTGAAAACTGCTCTGCTCTGAGAGGGTTGTAGCATGCTAAAAATTCATTGTTTTTGGTACAGGAACCAAATTTTTGATTTTTAAAAAAAGGTTTTTAGCAGATATAACCAGGGTTTGGAGGGTTACTTTTAAAATGTATTCCGTTACAGTTACAAATTACTTCATTAAAAAATTATTCAGTAACGTAATCCAAGTACCACAATATAAAAGTAATGTAATCGGATTACGTCAAGTTACATATGTGAATAAGTCATAAGTAATAGTTAAGCCTGCATTTCAGCACGGGCCCCGACTTTTTTACGCCCCTAGGGCAGGGCTTCGGGCCAATTTTCACGTCACAGTTCAGATGCGGGCCGGGCCTCAGGACTGTTTTAGTCTTTATTTTTATATTTTAGACATCCATCAATTAGTGATGAAAAAAAATTGCCGCGCTGGTGGAAACAACACGAGACCGTGCTCCAGCGACTGTATCCACTGAAAAAAATGCAAAGTGATTGCTCTGGCGCCTCCATGTCCTGCAAAGCGCGGTTTAGCTTGCACTCTGCACAAACTATTGGATATAGCGCACATTTATCTAGGTTTAACGTTTAAACATTGTTATATGTTTGAACTGTTTTATATCTATAGATTTTATTTTAGGGAAGCCGTGGTGATTTGAGAAAGCTAAATTGATCAAACATAGGCTCACTGTCTGCCGCTGGCCGCTTGGTCGTTACTTTAAAAAACAAAAACTTGTAACGAACAAAAAATGCTCCAAACGTTTTTCTAAATTAATTTAATTAAAAAACTAAACGAAATATAATCACTTTGCCATTACATAAAAAACTGAACTATTTTAATAGCTGAAACAGTAGTAGCCTATAAGCTGTTTTGGGAGAAGGGGGAAAAAGTCGGGCTCGGGATGGTAATTCTGATAAGCTGTCGGACACGGGCCGGGCTAGGGCCTATATCTGAGGCCCGTGCAGGGCTCTACCAGAAACTGATGAAGAAGCAGCGCTAAATATATAGCGTTATGCCAAAATACTCATTTATTTACATAAACAAATGTAATCCTGATAGTATTCCCACTTTTTACACAATGTAACTGTAATCTGAATACTTTGTTTTTTGATGTAACTAACGGATTACATTTACTAGATTTTTGTATCCTGATTACGTAACGCCGTTACATGTATTCCGTTACTCCCCAACCCTGGATATAACCATTTAAAGAGGATGAATTTAGAAACAAAACTTCTCAGAGAGGGTTTCAGCATAAAAACTGTACCTAAGATCCTCTCTGAAAAGTTGAAAAGTAAATTCATATCAATTAAAGCAGCTAAACTTTAAATTCAGCCCTGAATCAGGTTCTCTTTAACAAAGGCCTGACACACCTCAAGGAGGAAGACATGCTAAACAACACCGCCGCTGAATGTTGATCTAAGGCCAAAATTCAGAGCAAAAACAAACTTTAAGCATGAAAAAGGAAGTGCACCACCTCATATCAGCAACAAAAGGTAATTCTCTAGAACTTCTGCGTTTACTCTAGCATTATGGGAGATTTTCCTCCACCTAGAGTGTGCAAAAGGGCACAGACCTGCATTTCTTCAGTCTTGAGGAACCTCTCATCTCACTTCCTGTTTAATGGGGGCTTCCTTCTGCCTCCGGCAGCGGTTAATCAGAACAAGCAGGGCTGTTATTATGTCTACACTAATGCGGTTGATTCATGGTCTTTTATATGCCCTACTGCTGTGATTTCACACATGAGGGTCTGTCTGTTTCTGAGTCCATTTCTGTCAGTTAATGAGCTCTGAGGTGGGAGTTTATCAGTGTCTAACTGTAGCATTTCTTGAAGTCATCTAGATGGGCTGTTTAAGAGCTGGACGGCCCCATTACATGCATTTTACCAGCTGTAAAACCCAACCCAAACACAAAGTGTTGCATATCTGTATCCTAGCGTGTGCTGGAGATCTCTCACGGTGGTGAGACCTCATGAAAATGTTCCATCTCAAAAAAACAAAATCATCCCAGACAGCCTCCTAAGCAAATATTCCCCCATTGGCAGCAGCACTTATTGGCTCCTACACACACTCCTACAAATTAATTAAGGATGAGCGTTATTGCTCCCCAAAGTACTACGATGCTCAGTTCATCCAATAAATCAAGCAAAAGTGCTATTCAGTGCATCTGAATCAAAGGCACCATGGCAAAAGAAATTGTTTTACCTGAGTTTGCAGTCTTATTTTTGTATTTGGATCAGTAATAAAACGCAGTACATTCAAACAAGTACATTAGACAGTAGCCTAGAGAATATATTCAATAAAAAAAGAGAAATCTTAAAAAAAAAAAAAAATTATTATAAAAATTCTAACATAAATAAGTAAACAAATAAACAAAAATAGCATGGATAAATAGATCATTTCGGGATTTACTTAAGAGTAATTTTGTAAATTATTTCCCTTTTTTAAATAAGGTAATATCCAGATTTTTTTCCAATGATAAACTGATAGAGAAAATGAAATAAAAAAAGATTTAATTTTATATAGAAATAAATGTATCAGCTGTACAGAGACCATTAAAGTACATTTAATAAGAGGAAACAACAAATAAATAAACAAAAATAAATGTTTGAAGTTTGTTTTTTTGTTTGTTTTTTTAAATAAGGTCATATCCAAACTTTTTCCCATGATAATGCCTGATTTTTAAGCCATTTTGTTTTAGATTTGCAGTCTGAAGATAAAATACTGCATAAAGAAAAATAATACAGACAAGACATCTATTGCTTTCTGTAAGCAAAACAAATGCAGACCAGTGTAGTCTAATTCATGAATGAATGACTCTTATGAGTCGGTTCTTTTAATGATTCGTTTCTTTCACATAAACCAGAGCACATTCCAGCCATGTGCTTAGATTACAAAAGCAGGTACTTAAAATCAGTGAGCCATATGTGTGTCTGGCTTCCTGCTGTGTGTGTGACGTCAACGGGGGCTCAGACAGTGGCTGGGGTCCATCAAAGCAGTGAGATGGATTAGAAACAATGACATTCTTAGAGCAAAACCAATGCTGAGCTTCTCAGGAATCCACTGTTTGATGTACAAAGCCAAAAAACTATTCAAAATCAACTAGTCATTATTACTAAACTCAGTAGATGGCCATCCCGACCCTTCCCCAGCTCAGAATATCCCTGTATGGCATTGAAGTGTGGGGAACGAGGCTGGTTAGTATCTGCCAAAGAGCATTCAACAGGTCGCCACAGACATCAGCTGTTGTGTATGTGTGTTTACTACGCTGGCATGGTGTATTCTTGGCACATACGTGCACATAGAGTAACAGGCCTGTCCTGAATGTGTGAGTGCGTCCATAAATACACACGCGTTCCTCAGATTGACCTATTTCAGGAATGCCAAAACACATACTGTATACACTAGGGGACCTGAGTCATTACTGCACGCACACACACGCTGATGCATTTTCCGCATTTGTGTTTGGCGTCTCACCTTGGTCTTCTCTGCTGAAGCGTTTGAACAAGGCGAACTTGGCAGGGTTGTCGGCCACGGTGAACTTTCTCAGCAGGGCTTCGATCACCTGTCGCACCGTGTTGGTGCTGCTGATGTGCAGGGTGTTTATGGAGCCGCGCGGAAGGTAAAACGCCTCCTGACCTTTGACCCCTCCTGCCCCGCCTCCTTTCACTGTGATGGGCCTCCGCAGGTCCAACTGCACCTTGATGAAGCCTGTGTACATGCCGTTAGTATTCTGCAGGACAGAGACGGAGGAAAGACAAAGACTGACATTAGATTACAACAGCAAAGACATTATCAATTGTAGCTAAATAAGTGTTTTTCTCAAGTAAGCAGCCATTTAGTTTGAGAAAATGCTACATTGCTGTTTTTAGGATGCATTTTTGGACAATTATGAAATGTTTCTTTGAAGATTTCCACTGTCATGTACCTTTCAGAAAGTCTGATTCATTTCAGTGAATTGCTTCCTTTCAGGCAGTTCATTTCGATGAACTGATTCAAAACACTGATTTATTTGTTCAGTGCACTAATATTTAAGCCATTTTTTTTTTAGAAAAATACTTACAGTAACTATACTGTTACAGTATATATTTCTTTATATATTTTAGTTGCATTTAAAGTAAGTTTGTGAGTCAAATTGCGTTCATTTATATAGCACAATACAGATTGTTTCAAAGCAGCATCACAGTGATAAGAAAATAACAGTCAAATTTTTCCAATTATGAAACAAATACAATTTCAGCGTTAAAGCAGCTCTAAAAAGACAATATTGCCATTATTCAGCTCAATTTAGTTCAGTGTTGATTCAAATAAATTCTATGACTGTGTTAATGTTCCAAAGTTAATTAGTTATGAAGTGGACTCAATTCAAATATAAAGTAAACTATATATAAAAATAAACAAATAAATAAGTAAATATAAACAATACATTATTATTATTATTATTAGGTGATCCTTCTACTGTTTTCGTGGCAAATAAATACTGCTTTGGTTTTGTAAATATTCAAATACTTCAATAAGTGTTTCTTAGTAACTTGTAATAGTAGTAAGTATAGTTAAACTATTTAATATGATGAATAGCTTGTAGCTTGACAAGCTTCAGTTTCAAAGCATCTTCCTCAACGCTGGTGAGCACATCTTGCGGTGGTATCTGACTGTGTCCAGATGGAGCTCAGATTTGAGCTTCTGTCTGTAAGCTCATTAGTTCAAATGGCAGCCGTGACTGCAGGCTACAGGCGAGACACGGGGGGTATAATTACAGCTCCCAACCTCCTCTGAAACTCCACCACACTGACACACAACCCTACAGGAACACAGGCCTGAAACTTAATGATCCAAGACACTGTGGACACTTAATGAGGAAAAGCTCATATACACTAATACAAAGTGTTTGTGCCATCATGGCTCAGTTAAGTCCAGATGACACACCTCTCTTGAAACATGTCCTGTCAGAGATCAGTATTTGTTAAAGAGCTAGTATTATCCAGACAGAAAGAGTCCTGCGATAAGCAGCTGGGCTCTGGACAAAGGTACAGTGGTAAAGTCTGATGTTTTGACATCACAATCCTTATGACTGTCACATGGTCCATGAGAAGTCATGATAAAAAGATTACGACAGCTATTAAAGCAACAATGATAATTAACTCTGAGAATATGAAAAAGAAAATACGATTTTAAAAATCTATATTAAAAATACAGTCTTAGAGTTCATAGAATTGCAATTTGCATTCATGCTGTGTGTGTTTTTTTTAATGTTTGTATCATTTGACGTTGATAAAGCTCTTTATTAACGCGGCAATCATAATTCTGAGACATTGAAATAGACAAAAATGTATATAAAAAAATTAATGTCAAGTTTTCAGAAATGCAATATGTATTTATGTTTGTTAGGTATGATTTAAAATATTTGTACAACTTTCAATCAGATGACACACCTCTCTTGAAACATGTCCTGTCAGAGATCAGTATTTGTTAAAGAGCTAGTATTATCCAGACAGAAAGAGTCCTGCGATAAGCAGCTGGGCTCTGGACAAAGGTACAGTGGTAAAGTCTGATGTTTTGACATCACAATCCTTATGACTGTCACATGGTCCATGAGAAGTCATGATAAAAAGATTACGACAGCTATTAAAGCAACAATGATAATTAACTCTGAGAATATGAAAAAGAAAATACGATTTTAAAAATCTATATTAAAAATACAGTCTTAGAGTTCATAGAATTGCAATTTGCATTCATGTTGTGTGTGTTTTTTTTAATGTTTGTATCATTTGACGTTGATAAAGCTCTTTATTAACGCGGCAATCATAATTCTGAGACATTGAAATAGACAAAAATGTATATAAAAAAATTCATGTCAAGTTTTCAGAAATGCAATATGTATTTATGTTTGTTAGGTATGATTTAAAATATTTGTACAACTTTCAATTTTTTTTAATTAATGACTATAAAAACATCAAATGGTGTAACTATTGAGCAAAAAGTAATAAAATATTATTTAAGAATATTACAAAGCTGCAAAGAAAAGAACGTTTTACATATGTGTGTGTGTGTGTCTAACAAGTTCTCTTAAGTTAAACCAAAATATTTTTCAAAATATTAATATTATGAAAAAAAAATCCATAATATATATTATACACAATCCAGAATTTTATTTCTGGAAGAACGTGTGTTAACAAACACTTCATGTTCATGTGGATGGATTTTTGAATTCTGAAAATTATTAGCGATTAGATTTATGAGTGATTTGTTTTTATTGGTCTATTAGTGGATGATGGAGGTTCACCATTAACTCACCAGTGTCATTTTAAAGTGGTCACGTGACTCTGTGTTGTACTGCTCAACCTTCTGTCTGATCGCCTCGTAAGTGAGATGAGTGCGCAGCTCTTTCTCTTTCTCCACATCCTGGAACACAGAAACACAGACAGTGAATATATCATTTATATTCAGAATATAAAATTATTATAAAATAATACAAGCCATACAAATCAAAGGCTTCTTTGTCATGAGCCTATCCTGATGTGGGAGCCCAAAACACCCACATATACACCTCCTAACTAGTGACATCCACGTGTCAAATGGAGATAATCGCTATACTTCTCAAATAGGATATCCTGCAGTAAACAGCAGTAGGTAAACAAATAATTGCTTTTTCAATGTTTCTATTTGTAATTTAAAGATTAAATACATCTTGTTCCTTGACATCCAATGACATGACCAAGATATGAACCCTTAAAGTGTTTATAATACTTCACTCTCCTGGAACAATATAGCCTTTAAAAGCTACAACTAGCAGAATATTGTATGAAACTTGTGCAGTGCACTCTGGTCTTACATGGTCATATCACCAAGAAGCTGATCTGCTTTCATGAGCGCTCCAAGCTCAAAACAAAAGCACAGAGCCCCTTATAAGGGAACAGTCCTGGGCTGAAGTGACAACACGTTGATGGACAAGGGCCGTCTCAGCTAACAGAGTCCAGAGGCTGAATACTGCGATCTGTTAAAGACAGTCGTAATTCCCCTCCTGCACGGGCCAAGACTGCCTGGAGTGTTTGCAATAACAGGTGGTTTTGTGTTGCGTGCATTATTAATGAACTTTACAGTGCATGACTCACGCGGTTTTCATACCCAGAAAACATCTACTTAAAGGCTAAACACCTTTTTGAATTCCTAAGTTTATAATCAAGCCCTAAAGCTCTGAGAATAAACATGTTTACGCTACTTTGCTGCTGTAGTATTAGTGATGTGCAAAACTACTCTTCAAAAAGACTATATAATAATTGTATTATTCTTTCTACGCTAGGTTCAGCGTTCCATTAGGATAACAGACAACATAACTAAATACCTGTAAATAAATAACTATAAAACCATATTTAAGTTTATCATTCTCAGAGAGGGTTTTTCCCATGGCGAATGCTAAAGCACAATACACTAAAGCCCTCTCCTGTCAATAAACTGATCATTAAAGCAATGCCGATAACAAAATCTAGTTAAAACTCACTAGTGAGACTAGTCAACTATCCTCAACCATCTCAAGTTAGTATGGAAGAACTGTCCATTTGCTCATAAATCCATTCCTGGTGCTACTTTGCTTTAGTAAGGGCTGGTTACACTCTTAACCTGACCTTAACACACTCACAGCTCTGAATGGGGGAATGCTAAACAGATGAACCCAGTAACAGCTGCTTATCTAGTGCATCAATCAGATATCTTATGGACGAGACTGCTTGGACAGGTGGCTTGTGATATCTAAGAAAAAGAAAGTTTGAATAAATCAATAAATCTATAGTGATCTCACAACCAACCGTATAAATGAGACCTTATGATAAGACAAATCTGCAATGAAAGAGCTTAGCTTAGTTAACTTTCCAGTACCAAGAGGGCCAAATTAGCTTAATCCCTTCACCATCCCGACAAGCACAAATGCGAATGGAAAACAATACTTCCCAGAAATTCCTATTCAAGGATTCGGTCACGTTTTCAGATCAGACCAATTAACTCAACCAAACACTCTTTGATGAAGTCACGACTACAAGCCGAGCGCCCATTAAATCCCCCTTCACCACAATAAAAATGTTGTGCTTTGTAAATGAGGAGCCAGGAGCGTCTCAGTGGGGCCTGTTGAGCTGTTGAATGCATGTAAGGGATTGCAGCTCACCACATCAGCTTGTGCCGCCTATGGGTTCAGTGATGTGGTCTCCATCAGCTCTCTGAGGGTTGTTCATTAGCCAAGCTGCATGTCGGTCATGTAAACTTTGACTGGTGCCCACAAAGTAATAGTGAGACTTAATGCCCCAACAAGGTCTTTCAACAATGTAGCAACCAGAGTTGACGTTTATCTGTCTTTGTCAAGGTACTGTTGATGTAATCCTTGGAAAGTAGACACCAGCAATGTGTAAAGAACTAAACCAGGTAAGACAGGGTTAACATGGATGTCTCTGCACAGTGGAGCGTGACAAAGGCAAAATAAACACTAACCCGATGAGGTAATGCGACAGAAAATGCAGCTCTACCTCTCTTGCTGAGAGGGATTGTGTGTCCTCGCTCTCAAGTGGAGCAACACATTGAAAGAGGACAGGGAACAAGAAGAACAGGTTAAAGGTATCCTTGAGGTCCGACTGGTACGTCTTTACTTGTCGAGAGATCAATCAAGGTTATTTTAAAGGAAAATTAGTCAAAACAAAAAAGGGAGAAAGTAAACTTCACTCTGTAGGCCCCACTGTGTCCTTGGTGAGCTGATAAGCAAGACCAGAGGGTGTGGCATGTGGTAATGTCAGGTTTTTTTGTTCCTCGTTTTGAGTCATGTGCTAGCCGCGTTTTGTCACACTTGCTGGTCATGACATACTCAACTTAAAGGGAGCAGGACACATGAGGTGTGACCTGACTGGTTTTTCAGGGGCACTCCTATCTGAAAAACTCTTGACTTGTGCGGATAAAGCACTTGATATCATCTGCACTACTGAAAGATAAGTTAGACGAGCGTGACAGTCAGAAAAACTAAAGTTTCAGCAGACAAGACAATCGAAAGACAACCTGCTTTTTATTTTTAGGCAAACTTTTGCAGGGGATTTCTGGGCACGCCTATAATGACTGCACTCATCGTGCTTGCCAATGTACACTGATGTGCAAGCTGCAATAAAACACCCCCTTCTCATTCCCCCTACCCCACAGGAAGTCCCTGGCCACCACACCTTTCCTCCCCAACACATTCCTCAAATAATGGAGTTGCTGTAGCGAGCAGTAGAAAAACGGTCAATATCCTTTTGCAAACCAAAGGCTGGACTCACTGGGTGATTGTCTGACAATCAAAGGCATAAAAATGACCATTCTGTGTGGCTTCCTACTCAGCGGGACAGTGGGCAGACTAAACTGCATGATGTGATTCTAGAATAGTCAAAACTGCAGGGAGGTTTGCAGAGTACAGGAAATCATGGTCAACAGGAATAGAGGAATGGAAACTAGAGATGCACCGAAATGAAAATTCTTGGCCGAAGCCGAACAAAATGAAATACTGGGCCGAAGGCTGAATACCGAACAAGGTTTTTCAAGTTTTTTTCTTCCCCCCCATGTATTTTGCCAATTTTTTTCACCACTGCACAAATTAAATAGCCAAAATGTGCTTTTTACTGTTTTGTCTTGCTTTTCAAAGAAAAAATCTATTACAAAACAACAATTTAAAAGTATTTAACATTGAACATTTTTTAACATTCTAGCAGGCATTATAGTTATACCAACAAAGCACAATTTAACTTAAAATTCATAAGTTAGTAAAATAAAAAAAAATTTTGGCTATCAGACTAGGGGTGTGCGATATATATCGTCTGCGATAATATCGTAATTGTTGTTTTAATGATGTAGGATTTGACATTATCGAGTATTTTGCAAAAACCATTCAAAACATCCCTACAGAGCGCACGCATACATTACGTGAAGTCTAGCCTAGTGCGCATTTAGTGTGTTTTCTTTCACTGCATGATTCAGTCTATTAAAATGCATTTAGAATGATCGCAAATTCAAGACATGATGGCAGAAAATTTATATATTTATACCACTTCATGTAGTTATTCAATTTCACACGAAGAGTGCCGTTTTTCTCCAAAAATTACCATGATTACAAATGTGACATTGACAAAATACATGTGTAAATACATCTAAATGCCACTTCAGATGCAGCTTCTTTGTTGATTTCATTTGCTTGGTAACAGCCCAAATGTCTTATTATTCTAATTCCCTGAATAAATGTAAGAATTTGACTCAAAAGATAATGGACACTTTCAGAAAAAAATGGCTTTATAAAGGTAAAAATGCCCATAAAATGTAAAAATCAGTTTAAACGTATTGGAAAAGATTAATTTCTATCAGTATGAACTGGCCACCACACAGAATATGAAGAATATTAAAAACATTAGGATTCAGCTGTCTTCGGCAGTCCTTAAGGTACCAGCACAATAACACACTCAGCAAAATATCATCTAATTATCGTTATCGATAAAATCCCAGAATATATCGAGATATTATTTTTTGTCAATATCGCACACCCCTACATCAGACCCCCTTCTTGAATCAGGCATGTATTTTTAACTGTACAATTAAAAGCAGCCTTGCTGAGCAGAAGAACCTTCTTTTAAAATATTACCAATTACCAATTTGAACACTATGTGTGAATGTTATAATAAATGTATTAACAGAGCTGTTGAAATTATTATCATTATTATTGTCTTAATTTTTATTTTATTTTACAGAACAACAGTAAAATTACAATACTAACATTTATGATTGTTTATAAAGTTATTGCTTTTTCTCAACTTTTATTTTGGCGGAAATGTGCAGGAAGACAACAGCAGATTTATAAATGAGTCATTACGAATAAGTCGCACGTATCACATTGTCACGTGCCTTGTAAAAAAAAAAATCATAAAAATGTGACTGAGCAACTGAACACAATGTTTAAGCGCAGATTTCCCTCGCGGTTTG
>NW_015505235.1:1433833-1475598 GCF_001515645.1 Sinocyclocheilus grahami | reverse complement strand
TAAATGTAAGAATTTGACTCAAAAGATAATGGACACTTTCAGAAAAAAATGGCTTTATAAAGGTAAAAATGCCCATAAAATGTAAAAATCAGTTTAAACGTATTGGAAAAGATTAATTTCTATCAGTATGAACTGGCCACCACACAGAATATGAAGAATATTAAAAACATTAGGATTCAGCTGTCTTCGGCAGTCCTTAAGGTACCAGCACAATAACACACTCAGCAAAATATCATCTAATTATCGTTATCGATAAAATCCCAGAATATATCGAGATATTATTTTTTGTCAATATCGCACACCCCTACATCAGACCCCCTTCTTGAATCAGGCATGTATTTTTAACTGTACAATTAAAAGCAGCCTTGCTGAGCAGAAGAACCTTCTTTTAAAATATTACCAATTACCAATTTGAACACTATGTGTGAATGTTATAATAAATGTATTAACAGAGCTGTTGAAATTATTATCATTATTATTGTCTTAATTTTTATTTTATTTTACAGAACAACAGTAAAATTACAATACTAACATTTATGATTGTTTATAAAGTTATTGCTTTTTCTCAACTTTTATTTTGGCGGAAATGTGCAGGAAGACAACAGCAGATTTATAAATGAGTCATTACGAATAAGTCGCACGTGAATCAGTCGGACGTGCCTTGTAAAAAAAAAAATCATAAAAATGTGACTGAGCAACTGAGTACAATGTTACAGCGCAGATTTCCCTCGCGGTTTGGACTTTAAACCCTGGCTAACGAGCAGATAGCACCGCGAGTTCATGCAGCGCTGTCAGAATGCAATGCGTGCGTGTATTAGAAAACACGACGTTCTGCAGTTTATTAACTAAGTGTTTTAAGGCCATTTCGCGATTTCAATTATCATACAGTAACCAGCAACAATCACCCCTTCCTCTTCTCATCGAAGACATGCAATGCAGTACTAAACAGTATCTCGCTGTCGGTGCTTGTAATGATTTTTGCGTCTTTCTCGGACAGTTTTAAATGCTTCCACACTGCTGACATGTTCGTTGTATTGCGCCTCTCACTCTACGCAGGTTGCTATTTGATCGCGTCACGTCATTGTTCGGTACAGTTTATTCGGTCTTTTTCGCTTATTTACCGTAAGAGTGTTTTTTTTGCTATTTTCGGCCGAATAATTTCGGTTACCGAACATTCGGTGCATCCCTAATGGAAACCACCAAGGAACATGTTGCAAGCTTGGTGAACACTCATGGTAACACTTCCTTCATGTTGTGAAACAAAAATATTGAGTCATATTCTAGAATCTTCGGGTTTAACCACACTGTAAAAAGTGACCGTGAATTTAACGGTAAAAGACTGTAAAAATGCTACAGTAAAAACCTGTTAAATGGTTAACGGTAAATTCCCCTACTATATACGGTGAAAAACTGTATTGGACATTACATGTATTGGACATAAATTTTACGGTAATATACCGTTTTTGGAAGTGAAAAATACCGTATAATTTACAGTGAATAACTGTAAATTGATATTCCCAGAATTCCCTGCGTTACATTTCAAATTTGATGTTGTTTTGTTGAAATAACTATGTTTCTTCTTAGTTTTTTCTTATCAGTTTTGTATATTATATTGTGTGTTACACCTAATGTTGTTAAATTAATGTTTATTGCATTATTTCAGTGTCATGTGTGTTACCATGATGGTGTTTAGCGTTTGTGTGAATGACACTGTGCACCTTCTATATATGTTATTATTTAAAAGCTGCTTGTGATGGGCTTTGATTCATCATGTGACTTTCTCATCACCTCCTGCATTTGGTGGTTATCAGTGTATTACAAAGGTACAAAACAGATTTCAGTACTTCAGTAGGTTGGTATATTAACATTATATCAGTTAATGAAATTACGGTATTTAACTGTAAATTTAAGTTAAAACCGTAAAACCTAAAATGTTGCTACCGTATTTTTTACGGTAAAATTCCGGTAACCACAGCTGCCAGTTTTTTTACCATAAATTTTACGGAATTTTTTTTACAGTGCATTGGATTTATTGAGTTGCATCGCTCAAGGCACAGGTATAATTAATTTTCCACGTTCAATTCCATCTCGTGCACAATTCCAAATCCTCCCAGCTTTCAAAGTATACTCAACCGTGGATGAGCACAGATGGACAAGTTTGATACACCTACTTGACTCATTCGGTCAATGGATGGCCGAAGTATACTTTGGCCTTAATGATCCCCGTTTCGCATTTGCAAATCTCTGCTGTCGCAGTAAAAAAATTACCCACAATTGCATCCATGTTTTACACTCATACTAAGAATAACCTGTTTTGAAGCTTCCAACCAGTATTTTGGTGCTTTCGCAACCAGCATAATTCATGAGGTTATCTATCCACGCTGTTCTATGACTCATCTTTCATTATGAGTACTATAACATCACCTCACAAGGGAATGCACGATTATGCCTCATTACACCCATCAGACACGGTCCTATAACCCTCAATGTTCTCCTAAACTTGTCCTCCTACAAATTACAGTTTCATAACTCTGTTATGTCTGTAAGGAACGCCAATGGAACAAGAAAAAGTACCGCGATGTATATTACGCAAGCCAGGCGTGCTTAAACAGTACTAGGTGTGTGAGGAACCTGGAAAAGATCTTTCATCTCCACTGTTGTTGTCCTCCACAGAAAGGCCAACAATAACACAAGAACCCCACAAGGACTCTTACAAGCTGCTTTCATTGGAAAGCTTGACCAATGCCTTCCAGCTATTTCCATTCTGATGTCATAAAGCTCTGCTGGGATAGTAACTTGTGACTGACAGCTTGGTTTCAAAGAGTTTTCAACCAAAGAATTAGGGTAATTCTAGACCATATTTGTAGGTACTTCGCAATATTACCAAGAAGGCGTCTGTCTGATTTAGGATTTATGGGTAAGCTTCAAAGATTACTGATAACATAAGATAAAGAGTTGAACCATAAAACAGGGTGTGGTTTGTTTTGCTTGCAACTAAAGAGAACTCTATACTGTAAAAAAAAAGTCTGTTGCTTTTTCTCGGAAAGAAGACTCCTTAAGAAAGTGAGGAACTTGAGCCCTTCACAAACCAAAAGGACTTGTCCGTCCTGCACACTACAAGTTGAATATGATTCGGGGTTGATTCACACAGAGAGGAAGTGGAGCTGTCTGACTCACCGTGGCGGCCTGACGGATCATAACAAACCTGATCATAACAAATCTGATGGGAGTACAGTGCATTCACTGAGCTCAGAGATCAATGAAATATACCCTCACTGTATGACGTTGAAGGTCATAATTCTTAGGAAACCTGCCCACTCACCACAGCTATGGGGAACTGTGGGAAAGAAAGAGGAAAAACTTTCAAACTTCATGGCTGGTGCTCATCTGTTGTTTTTGATTGATGAAATGCCCCACAAAGCTGAAATATGAAATCACAAACCAGAAAATATCCAGTGCCAAATCTGATATACTCTGTAATAAATGTAGGCTAAAGGGGGGAATACATGATGTCAAATAGGCCTCTGTTAGCCCTTCAGAGCCATGTCCAGCTAATTTGAAGTTGGAGAGTCTTTCAACAACAGAGCCTTTCAAATTTATCATTAACAGGATGTCGTCTCTGTACACGATTGCTTGTGATAAAAATTAACCCAGTATGGAGGGTTTTAACTAAGAGTGTACAAGATCTGGCACAGTCATCTTATCATAACCTAGCAACAACAACAAAAAAAAGTAAGATTGTGCACTAAAAATTTCGTGAATCTAACACAAAAAGATCCTGATATAGCTGGGACGATAACAAGAATAAGAAGGAGCTTTGTTCAAAGGGATATAGGATACATTTACCGCAGTGTTCAGCGATGATGTCATTCCAGAGGAGTGATGGCTTAAGAATGATTTCAAAGAAAGAAGTAGAATGAAAGCGGCTGAGATCAGATGTGATTGCAGCCATGTGACCTGTGCACTCGGAGAACTTATCCGGTTTCAAACTCACATTCACCAAACCTTATCTCTGCATGGGTTTGCGATGTGGGTATGTTTTTTTCTAGTGAACGATTTCATTCAAACAACTAGACTAACATGAAAGTTATATACACAAACTGATGTCAACAGTGATGAAAGGACTGAAGGCCATTTTAGGTTTTAAAATGACAGAGATAATGGAAGCTGTAACAAATATTTAACCAGATTAAGGTGCTTGAATAAAACTGCCAACAGTTACATCTAATGAAATCCAGAAAGCGACAACCCTCGAGGAAAACTCTGGAGTCTAAGCTCGTTTCCTGATGGATCCATATCTCTAACTGAAAAAAAAAGTTCAAAGTTTCTCTGAAATTAAAAATGACCTACTTCATCATGACAACTGTAAATGGGCCAAACCAAGAACCATTCTAGTTCTAATACCACACAACATGTCATGTAATGCAAAGACTGTTGTTATATGTAGCAGAGGGGACTTTGAAACTAGATTTATTGCTCCAATTCAATGGAAATGTCAAGCAGAACATTTCTTTTGCTTAAAAACAACTGTTGTTTGATTTTCCATAGATTCAACAATTAATTCCCAAAGCATGACATGTGCTCCCATGTCAGTTGCAAAGTTTATCTGCTGACTAGGCTGAGGTTTTGTGTGACATTCAGCCGATGGTCCGTAACAGCGAGACCAAGAAACAACCACCTTCATCTGGTCTTATCTTCCTCTTTACTATAATTACAGCTCTTCTCTGTGAAACTGCAACCAGATGCTCAACATGTGGATCCACATGAGTCTAACAGAGCCGTGACCACGAACAATGAGAGAGAGCGAGTGGGATGTGCATGTCTGTAAACGTCAACTTTTGACCCATTTTCAAAGCTCGAAGAAAAATCAAAGGCCTCTCTGACACTCAAAAGCAATCAGATTGACAGGGGTCTTGAGGCTTTAATGGTTGCATTGACATGGTATGCAACTACTTATGCTGGAAAAGGTGTAGACTTTGGGTAGGAACTGTTAAATGTTTCTGTCATCAAAGGCAGATTATAATAGGCGACCGGAGACACACACCTGGATGATAATCAAATACTCCTCCATGACACACAATGCTACTTTGTGGACTAATCAGATGAAGTGGCATTGCTCTCTTTAGCTGTGTTTGATGCCTGATGAAAACAAACATAGTGGTCTACTGGAGCCTTGTAATCTGATGCTTCCCTGAACAGTCCCAAAATAGTCCAAAATATTGCTTCAGACCTCTGTGATACTCTACATTTGTTTTGATTTCTTAAAAATGCAGGTTTGTGTAAAGCAGGATATGAAATCACTAAACCCGGTCGATCTGTTCATGTTCATGTAACTGTGACTTATTCAGCGATGACAGATGAACAAACACAGTGGAATTCTTTCCATTCTGTGATGCAAGGGCACAACACAAAACATGAACTCAGACAAAACAGAAGCATAAAAAGAGAGTTTGCATGGTATGAACGGAGCAACATGTGGCTCAACGTACTATGTCTGGAGAAAAATTCGTTTTTCGCTGCACAATTGCAGTATAAACGGCATGTACGCTTCACAACACCTTCTCTAAACAGTTTTCCCTCATGTGAAGGTCTGACACTACTAGCATATTTTTATAGAACACGTTCGGGTCACATTTCAGCTCAAAATCAAAAGACAAAAAAACTTCAAATAAAATATTATACAAATATTATAAAAATGTATAGTTTATTAATTAAAATAAAATGTTTACAGTACCAAAAATATTATTTGCACATTACTGTCAAATTCTCATTACTAGATTACTTAATTTACTATACTACTTAAATAGATTACTCATTACAGTATTTAAATTTTGTAATTCTCTAAATTATAACGATTCTTATTAGACTAATACAGTATTTAAAAATGTTGTACATGTTGTATTGTAGTACAACATACTACAATAATAAAATCACCCTTTTTGAGGAGAAAATGTACTTAATTGTTATGAAATAATGGCCCTAAAAACAGGCTTTATTATTATTTGTTTTAATTTAATTTATTTATTCATTTATTGCAACAGTATAATTTTAATAAGAGAATTTTGGAGCGAAATGACTTTGTGAAATTTACAAAGCCAGGCTTTACTCAAATCTTCCTCAAATCAAAATATCTGCTATAAATGGTAAGATTATTTATTATAAACAGTCAATCTTTGCCACAAGACCTTTGCAATGCAGCCTATTATTTCTTCTTTTAAATGCTAAAGCTTTTGGTGGTCCATTCAAGAATTTTAGTGGGAAATGTTTTACCAGTCTATAAATGTCTATTCTGGTTTGTTTGAAGAGATATGGGTAGTGTGAAATAAACATTAGTTCCAGTTCTGTGAATATTATCGTCTCTAGCACACATATTCTTCTCTTGGCTGCTCGGTCTGGATTTACAGCAAGCAGGCGTCTATGCAGGATTCGTGTAAACTCAGACTGAAGTCAGCAAAGGTTTGCATTAACATCCTCGAGATTTAGATTTAGACATGAAAGTCTTCATATAATGCTCAGTGAGTGCATGAACTCCTGCAGCTACCAGACGCAATTCACATCATCAACGTGATTAATGATCCACATAATTTGACCGATCACCTGATCCCTAATGATGAATTGACGTAATGACTTGACGATCAGTATCTGACGGCTAAAACATGCCGAGTGGAAATCTCAGGATTAACCTGGAAAAGCGTTAAACAATGGATGAGAAACTTTCACAAGAGTTCAGGGCTAAGTTTCTTTGTGCATTCAGCGCCTGTGTTGGCAAAGCATGTGAATATTCAAGGCCAATGACGTCAGACACAAACCATTCAATGCCAAATGGCACAACGCTGCCACAAACACTCGCAAATTGAGTTACTGTAAACATGCACATAACTGCAATGATCTACTGGTACAGTAGCGGCTGGGCTTTTTTCACCCACAGTAAGCACTTTTGAGTTTTTTCTGTGAATGTACAATCGCTAAATTAATTTCAGGTTTCTGAGTTATAAAAACAGCCTGCGGACTGTAGATAACGTCTGTCTTTCTTCAGCACTGTCAGGCCTTTTTCCCTACACTGTCCAAAAAAGCAAAACTCTCTGAAAGCCAGGAAAACTTTTTAGCAACTTCAACAACACAATTCACACTCTCTCTCAGTGTAAAGATAAACGGCTGCTTAAAAGGATTGTTTACCGAAAAATGAACATTCTGTCATACTTTACTCACCCTCAAGTTGTATCAAACATGAACATGTTAGCTTCCTCTAACTTTTTGGTTACTGATATTCTTTAAAATATGTTATTTTGTGTTTAACAGACAAAAGAAACTCATACAGATTTGGGATGACTTACTTTGATAATAAGTCCTAAATGTTTAAACTGCACCTGTACTGCATTCTGAAGTTAAAATGAAGTTAATTAAATGATGCAACAAAATAAACCGTAATGATTTTCACGAAGTATCTCAAAGTTTCTCTGTATGAACTGAGCGCTGTGTCCCACACAAACCCCCATGATCCTGCTGTTTTGCATGCCTGCCCCAGCAGCTGTTTCCCAGGGTCAGTGCATATGTGGCATGCAAGAGGTGACAAAACAGATGAAGTACAGGGCATATCTGCTCCGCTTAGATATTGCACACACATTTTGTAGATACTAAGTATCTATTTGTATCTTGCACATACTTTGAAGTGCCCTTCTGAGAAAAGCCAGATTTTGGGTTAGCTTTGCTGATGATGAAATAGTTTGGACAGAGGGGGCTTCTTTGTCAGAATGAAGTAACAGGAAGTGAGCTATAGAAATGTACTGGGCTGTTTAAGGAACTGACTCATTCCTTTTTGAGCAATTCCTTCTACAGCTGCTACTTTACACGATGGATGGTCATTACACACCGCATGTGTAGCCTGCACATTCTAAAAGCCTGGAATTTGATACGTCAAGACTTTATAATGGCGACAGACTCAAATCTAGTGACCTCTCTTGCGTTCTTCTAACTAGAGAATAAAACTTAGAATGTATAAAGGACCGAATTGTAACGCTCTCACTGAGCTTGCTGCAATGCATCCTGGGACTGCCTTCTCTGTAAAGGCAGCTTATCTTTGGCAGCAAGCATATGATGCCTTAAACTATTGCCTATGTAGGCAGTAGGGCTGTGCGATTAATCGAAATCACGATTTGAGACGTTGCGATTTCCTAATTGCAACGCCTGCGATGTGGACGCGATATTACTCTGTTCCAGAGCATATGCATGACTGCCAGCCTTGAGTTGCAATCTAACTTGCCCTGGGCAAGAGGGAGCACACCTCCGTTCTCCCCAATCAGCACTGCTCTAGCCAACTGCGTAAACACCCACCATTAAAAACAAAACAAAAAAACGGAACGCGGGACGGGAGAGAGACAGAGTGGGATTATGGCGTCTACTGGGTCAGATCAATAATCAAAACGAATGTAAATTCAGTCTAACTGCTTGCTAATTTCACTTGGATGAAATGAAACATTCAGCACATTTTCCACTTGCCCTTAAAATCCCAAATACTTAAAATGAATAAATTAATGTAATACTTTAATAATTGACTTAAGAAATACAGAACTTTATTTATAAAAAATAAACAAATATTTTCTGTGAAATTCAGTAATTAAGTTAATTCGGTAAAAGTAGTTATACCATTATAATCTTGCCTGCTGAAGAAAAAAAACAATAGAACCCCTCCCAAAACACAATAACAAATGTAATGGATTTCAGGGTTATAATGGGAATTTGTTTGGTTTTAATGTAAACTATAATGGTGTCTATTTGATGGATTCTATTGGTGGGATGTAATCTGGCAGATGGCAACCAATAGAACAACAGTCATTCCTATTGGAATAATGTTAATAATGGAATGGTTTAATGGAAACTATAAGAATTTCTGTGATGGTTTCTATTGTTTTTTTCAGCAGGGTAATGATACCCATACTGTGCTGCACATTACTGACAATATTGAGCTGAAGTTTGACTTTGCAAATTTAAAATCGGAAATCAAATCACAATCGCAATATCTGTCCAAAAAAAAAAATCCCTATTTGATATTTTCCCCCAAATCGCACAGCCCTAGTAGGCAGCTCACTAGGTTTTGGAACAGAGCCCTAGAAACCCACTAACACAATCTGCAACAGTTTCCCCCTGGAAAATGGAAGTCACATGACAACATTAACTTTGTGAAAACTTCTCTCTGCTGACATTTTTCTCACAATCGGGTAATTGACAGAAATGTGGGGGTGATACTGTGAATCTTTTCTCTTTGAGCCCCCCTTACTGTCACACATGACTGTGTAATCACATGTGGTCAGTCACACTGGTTAGTTTTACCAGCGACTGAGACAGGCAATAAAACTGTGAAATTATGAGCAGTTGTCTTTGAAATGAGCATGCTAATGTCAGCCAATTGAGAAGCATGAAAAAAATTTTGTGAACTGTGAATGGCCTGCTTCAACATAACTTCCAATCCACGATGGCATGACGTAATGCTTTTAAACAAACCAGAAGTCACACATACAATCAAATAGCACCCTAAATAAAGATAATATGCATAATAAAACAAAACAAACAAGTGTTAAGTGTGCAAAGCTGTGCTAAAACCATCCCGCATCCTCTTATGTCCATTCACTGCTTGAAACAGTACTTCCTTAATAAAGTCTGACACAAAAGAGGCATTCTCTTAAGGTCATAAATATCAAGGACATGCCTGATGGGATAGCTGCCTCATACTGTGACATTCACGTATGCAACAAGTTAAATAACAATGAGATATGCAGTATGTCATGAATATGGTTAAACTCTTGTTAATGATTGTTCAAAACACTATTCACGAATCATAAGCTCTGAGAGTTTTATCAACATTTTAAAAGGAGCAGCTGATCCCACCTGGATACCAATAAACACTATATAGTTATTAGCCTTCATATGTATACATATTATTCACATATATCGATTATAAATCTGAAACAGAAACTACAACACATGGTTTTGCCATTGTAGCAATATGGCAGGAAGGCTTCCATAAACAAACTAAATAATAAACACTTTTAAATAAATAAATAAGTTAGATAAGTAAGCATGTAACGTTATGTATATAATGTAAATATATTCACCTTGAGCTTCGTGGGTTTAAGCGAAGGCTTTTTGAACAGAGAAGTTCTTGCGGTGAAAAAATATTCCTCTGAATCCTCTTCCAAACTACTGTATCCACTACTCATGGTGCTCGTCCACGACATTTGAAGAGAAACTCTGACACATCCAAAAACAGGTTTTATATGCGCGCAAAAATAGTACTGTATGATAAAGTCAAACGGGTTGGTGAACCAACGCTGCGAAACGTGAACGCGAGTCGCTGAGGCTCCGTAACCATCGGCTTTACTGCTCCCTAAAAGACGAAACAGTCGGCAAATTGCAAAAACACTTTTTCGTTTCTGGTTAAATACGTTATATCTATAACTAATAAACGTATGAAGTGTGGAAACACCATAAATACCTCAAAACCCACGGAAAACGCGCCCGGTCGAGTCCTTCCCTAACACTTTCAAACTAAACTGACTGAACCAGAACACACCCACACAATGACAAACAGTTCCTCATACACTGGCTCCTGTTGCGTCCCCTACCTGCGTACCTGATTAGTGTTCATTTAAATAAAGTTTCTTTCATAAACGGAGGGGGTGATATGATAATATAAACCAATGCTCAATAAAAAAATTATTAATTTATTAGTAGTAATAATCAGCACAAACAATTCTTCCGCCGAGTAAAATAGTTCATTAATCTGTCTTTGGTTAGAAATAAAATATTGTTGGAATCCATGTGTTTAATGATTGACAGCCAATTAGAATCCACCCAGCTTTAGGAAGTGTTTACATGACACAATTTTTGTCTAAAAATGGAACCTTTTATGCATTTTGGCTGTTAATTTACACGAAAAGGGCATTTTTGGAGCATGAAAATGCAAACTTTTGAAAATGATACTATTATTGTTTCTGTGTAAACTACAAAAATGCAAAATTGTGAAAATGGTGACGTCATACACGTGCATATTACATGTTTATTCTATAGGAATGCGTATGTGCGCAAATGTGTAGCGTTTCTTTACCAGGTGACATCACCAACTACTGGCCTGGCATGCATTATACAGCATTATACACCATTTTTGCGGGGATCATTTTGACAAAATAGTAGTCTTCACGCAAATCTTTTTTCAGAAACGCGAAGGATATATTCATTAATGTAATCAATGTGGTGTAAACATACCCTTAAAGGACTTGCACATTGAAAACAGCAGACGACAAAATAACGGAATGCTACTGGCTGCTGGTGTGGACACTAAACGTTATAGTTATCTTTATAGTTATAGTGTGAATGGGCCTTAAACTGTGCAAGTTCATACAATCCCATTTGTATGTTTTAGTACAATGTGTTTACAATGGTTAACTTTAGGGGTAGAGCTTTATGCTTACTTTTTTATTTTTTCTAAAAATCATACATTTTCATACGAATAACATTTGTACCAATTAGTTTTCTGGTGTGAATGGGCCTTAAATTTTATAAGTGTGTACGATCCCATTTGTATGTTTTTTTACAATCTGTTTACCATGTTTAGTTTTAGAGATGGAGTATCATGCTTACTTTTTTTCCCTAAAAATCATAAATTTTCATACAAATCACATCGTACAAATTCATACGAAATTGTCATCTCAGAAAATCGTTATATTTTCTCATGAGATCAGTTTTATTCAGAATTAACACTAGTTCTCACTCAAAAACGACAATGATTCTAAAATTCTAAAACATTTTAAAATACGTTTTATTTGCGGATGCAGCACAAACTACTTAAAATACATAACAAATTGAAGTAGAAGCAACTTCCATAAATCAGTGTTTCCAAGGAGCGTGTGAAAATGTCTCAGTCCGCAAGGAAACTCATTCCCAAGCCCACTTCTCTCTGCTCCAGAACAATAGGGTCTGGCAGGAGGGACACAGAGGTGACCTGTGACTGCAACCTGTAGTTTTCCCGGCTGTGGGCCGTAGCCTTGATTACACATTACCCACATTCCTATGCGAAGGGGGTATGGCTCATGTTCCCAGCACACAGGCTCGGTTTATGTGCCAGTATTTACATGAGGACGTGTGGAATGTCTCGTAAATCAACTTTCAACAATTTCTTATACATAAAAAAAGTTTTCTGTGGATGTGTAGATGACCTCAGGAAGTACACACCTTACTACAGTCATTAATGATCTCATCTGGGAGGGTGTGGTTTGGGAGGTCAGAGCGTAAAGCCATTTCAGTCCTCTAATTGTCCTAAATTATAAGGCTAAACCTGTAATGACAAATTGCTACAGGTATAGTGTTTGCTCTTTAATTATACTTCAAGAGACCACTGAATCAAGGTAACTTAAGGATTACTTTGCAAAGATGACTGTAGTTTTGAAAATTAATTCTGTTTTAGGCTCAAACTTTTACACGACTTCATGTAACACAAAAAGCACAAGTGATATAAGTGTTTTTATCCTCTGGCACTTTAATCTATTTTTACCAAGTCATTTATGTAACTATACTGTAAAGCAAACGCCAGCACCCAAAGGCACAGTAACACTACAGTGCATGACAACAGACACATGACTCCAAGAAACACCCAAAAGGAGCATTATTCATAAGGTTGTAGCATTTAAAAGTGTTAGTTTCCCTCTTCTCAGATACTCCAGAAGTTATTATTTTGGGACAATCAATATATGAGAGGTGAACTCGAAAAGACAAGAATCTGAGGGAAGCTGAAACAGACAGTGACCTCAGCTTCTCAGTCTAAACTCTAGCGAGATCCAACCTGAGATCAGGGTTTTCTACACAAACAATCAGTGTTCACTATCCCTAGATGGAAATCATAGTCTTTTCTCCAGCCAAACCTCACATATCCAGACAGTAAAGAAAGACTAAATAGATTGTAATTTGGTACCAGAATCCACACAAAGGAGGCCCACAGTTCACGGTTTGACTCCAGGACAGGTTCCGTCTTGTCTTGTGGTGGGTTTCAGAAGGTCACTTGAAGTTTTAAAGACTCTTTGTATGTCGGTCTGGTGTCTACAGTACATACAGGCAAAAATGTCTATGTTATCCCACAATCTTTTGAATTCAGCAGTCTAAACCCCCAGAAAAGCATCTACTTTGGTTAAAATTGTTTTATCTAAACATAAACATTGGGCTGAGGTGGACCTGACCTCTATAAACAACAGCTTGATTCAACTCTCTAGACTGAACATTCAATGGCTCTATGATTGAATGAAAAGTGAGTGGAAGGATGAAGATAAGGCCTTATGGATTGTGAGAACAAATTTGACCTGCATAGTGCCTTTAACTGGCATATCTTTACTTCAGTATGTTTACTGTAATTTTGACATTTTAAAGTCTGTTTCGCTGATTCAAATTATATATCTAATATTATATCTTGGCTCATTCAAATTTTGGAGTCAGAACAATCCACTACAAGTTTTAAGGATCAGGGTTGTTATCAGACCCAAAGGTTTGTAAATATCGCAATATGCAATCCGACCCGTTGCTGAGCTTTCCATTTTTACATCCAGCTGATCCTGTCGGCTAATCCGGGCCTTCTGAATGTGGTGACGGCTGGGAGCAATTAGCAAGCACTCATTCACATGCAGACGGGCTGGGTACGCTTTTCCATGGAAAGGTACTTTATTACTGTTTAATACAGAAGTAGCCACAGCAACCGCACTCTGGTGTTCTGTCAAAGGGTCTTCAGTTTTAGGCGCTCCATGGTTTCATTTACAAATGTAGGCTAGTTTAATTAAAAACACTCTTTAGGACCCGAGATCTGAAGATCTGAAGAAAGAGAAGGGATTAGCTCTTAAACCAGGCAGTTTCTAATCTCATACCTGTGGGAAAACACCTACCTGCTTATTCTGCTAAGAGGGTTTGTCTTCTTTAAAGTTGCATGAACTAAAAGTGAATTATGGTCATAGATTGTGGTCCTCAATTAGGTCAAAAGGCCTGACCTACATAGTAGGGTATTTATAGGTTCCCTTAGGTCATCATGTGACAGTTAAAAGACAAAATGAATTCTTCTAGCATTCCAATCCAGCCAAGAATGACATATTTTCCCAAGCTGCATTATTGGAGCAATAGTTGCCAAATTCTTCTAGCAAACTCCTTCAAAGCAAATGTCATTCTAAGCCTACACAATTAATGCAATACTTGAGGTTCCATAAAAAAAATCACTCATTAAATTTTACTGGCCTAACTGAATTTTAGCACTCAAAGATCAGCTGGCTCCAACCCATTCTGAGCAGTCCAACAGCAAATTTACCAAAGTGCACAAGCAAAAAGAAACCAGAACATGTTGTGCACTGATACTTCATTATTGTCAAATGACAGCAAGTCTGAATCAACATAAAAATTGCCCAAATTTTCACATCACATAATCATTACTTTAATATGTTCATTGTTTCTGCTTATACGAACATGTGACATCAACTACCCAGCTAACAGGGAACGTTTCCAAAACTTTGGCTATAAAGTTTTCTCAAAGTTGTTCAAGCATTCTTCAAGTAACGTTAATAGAACATTTGTTCAGTTCTCAAAAAACGGAATGTAATGTTCTCAAAATGTTAGCACAAAAACATTCACACTTTTATCCCCCGAAACATTTTATTTAGATGTAACATTTTTAAGTGTTATTACTTTTTTCAGAACGTTCATAGAACATTCTAGCATATAACATTCTCATAATGTTTGCAAAATTATAAAATTGAATGTTTCACGCTTGCATAACCAAGTTAAACGTTCAAAAAACTGAATGTTTTGAACATTCGGATAACATTCAGAAATAACGTTTTCATAACAATGATAACATTAGCAAAACTGTGAATTTCCTGTGAAGCAGCTTTGAAACAATATGTATTGTGAAAAGCATTTTACAAATAAATGTGAACTGAATGGGACTGAACACACATTTTTTTACATAATGACATGTGGTTCTGTAGAATAGCATGTTTAACCTAGTCAAACATCATGTTATCTGTGATATTTGGCATCTGTTGCAGGCAGAAATATGATGCAGGCATAAACTCTAGACCCAATGTGACGCACAGCCAAATCAAATCAGTCTAAGTGAATCTGGCTGACTCAACTAACTGTCCTCAGCGGGAGGAGGCTTCTGGAATGTAGGGTCTGTATGAAGAGTCACGCTAAAATGAACGATAGACAGCTGGTTTCTCACTGTGCTGTGAGAATGTACACACCCATGTTTAATCCCAAATTACTAATGAACCAACTTCAGATGTCACACACGATACAGCGTCATCTAACAGTGCAGTACGTACTGAACATCCATAAGACAAATAAAGGAGCTGCTGAAACAGTTTTACTCTGCTATCATTGAATCCATCCTCTGCACTTCTATAACAGCCTGGTTCAGCTCAGCTACCAAATCTGACCTCAGAAGACTACAGAGGGTAGTCCGGACTGCTGAGCGAATCATTGGTACAACCCTCCCTTCTCTCCAAGAACTGTACTCATCCAGAGTGAGCAAAAGGGCTGGCAGAATCACTCTGGACCCCTCACATCCAGCACACTCCCTCTTTGAACTGTTGCCATCTGGTCGACGCTACAGAGCTCTGAGCACCAGAACGACCAGACACAGGAACAGTTTCTTCCCTCAGGCCATCCATCTCATGAACACTTGACAATAACTGTGGAACACACACTATTTATTCACTCATACACTTATTTATCTAACACTCATACTCAATCTACACCTCAAATTTGCACATAATATACCTGTACATACAAAACTGTCAATTGTAATATACCTGCACATACAATTGTCAATTATATATTTTTATTCCTTATTTACTTGTTCTATTTTAAATGTTTTATTTATTTTTATTTTTTATTATCTGTGTTTTTGTTCTGTCGCTGTCATTCTGTTACACTGTGGAAGCTTCTATCACGAAAACAAATTCCTCGTATGTGTGTAAACATACCTGGCAATAAAGCTCATTCTGATTCTGATTCTAAACAAACCGTATAACATGAATAGTAGCAAACCACATAACTTAGCAACAGTGCGCATTCACATTTCTTTGGTATATGTCAAAAAATGTGATTAAACTGGGTCACATGAACACATTTGTAACAAAAATAAAGGACAGCTGAGATTTCTTGCAAAGCTTAACATGACCTATATGATTCACAGCTTTGCTGTGTGGGTCAATGTCACAAAGAAATGTCTGAGTCATATTTTACCCCCAAAATTAAAAGGGGAAAAAAGCTATAGTTATATTTTGCACAAAGAAAACCCTTTTTTAGGACTATTAAGTGTATTTTGATGACAATTACCATAATTAAGCACATTATCCTGTCAAATTTTCACTACTATAATGCAAAAACCTTTCTTATTAATGTAAATTGTGTTGGCACACACATCATTTTTTATTACATTTAAATTATATTATGTTATATTATAAATTTAATTACATTTCAATTTAAATATAATTAAAATCAGAACAGATTAGAAATACTATCATGCATCTTCAGTTTTTCACCACTATACAGTAATGAGAATTATTTTACTTTACATTAGGCTACTAACAATTTGGGAGAATAAATGTGGCCAGTTATCATGATAATAATGTCATAATCCAAAAAAAGCTCCCAAAAAAGACTTCATCATGCAAAAAAAAAATATATATTTTTTTTTTGATTATGGAGTGCATTTGTTTTGAAATGTTGACATGTTCTTGAAAGTTTTCAAATAATTTGAATCCATTTTGTATTTCAACCAGTCACAACACAGTCAGCCTCTGTAGTCACAGTAATGCAGCAATTTACATATTCCAATATCTCTTCCTGCTATGGACTAAACTGACAGATCTGGATTAGTGTGAATAGTACACATACCACACTAACCTGTCTGTTGACCCCGCCGGGTCACAGACACACATACACAGAGCTCGTCTTTCATTCATACCGCACAGTTTACAGAGCATCGGGGGTGACAGTCTTCACAGCACAGACGCATGAGAACAAAACTGGACACTATGGGGACCAGAGGAATTCTGCTATTGTAATTTCCATGCCACGTGCAATGGGACTGATCGTGTGATTTTAAACTCATATGGTGCTAAATAACAGTGCATAAATTACTATTATTATTATAATTTTTTCTCTTTAGCTAAATCACACCATTGCGTCTAAGTAAAGACTAAAGTAAAGCAATAATTACTAAGAGCAACCTATGACAAACACGCCCTTCAAACTTACTAAAGGACTATTAATCTGTTATCTGCCAAATGAAGATTAAAATAACATGCACAAGACCAAGAATTAATATAAAATTGCTCAAGCTACATTTACAGCAATATTGAGACTAGTTTAGGCCATTTATCTGCAACTGATCTCCCCCTTGTGGTCACACCTAACCATCTCTATCAGACTGATTGTTGTCATTCAGTGAAAGTTGAACTTCTGTATTTCAGATGACATTGAATTGAATGTGCATGCAAACGTGAAAGCAGACACAAATGAACTCTGTACTCACGCTGTGTGATGACTGATTGTTGTTAAGATGGTCCTGAGCAAGAGGGCTGAGCTGGCAGCCATTAATGGATCCGTTCTGATGACAGTCTAGCGCCACCTGGTCACGGCACTGAGCATGACACGTGTATTTACAACCTGCAGGAGAGAAAACAAGAAGAGGCAGCTGTGTTACTCCACAGTATGTGTTAAATAATAAGTTAATAACACACAATATGATTCAGAATATTTTTTAGGGTGTTGCTTTGTGGTTGCTAGAGTCTTAGGGCATTTCTAAAGCATTTCTGAGGTATTTGGAGTGGTTTTATCATATCCTTTCACCCAGTTTAGAGTGCTCTCCTAAACAAACTGCATCATAATTGTTCTGGTCTGTAGGAGATTTAGTGAAATACAGTGGTTTTTCTGGCAGGCTAAATGGAAAGCAAAATATCGGTTTGCAAATAAGATGGCGCACATGCAAAATCTTAACGTAGAAAAGCTTAGACGTGTTTAAGGAAAGTGGAAGAAAAACTCCATGTACATTTAGACAGTATAAAACTGACAGTCGTTTGAGCATTAAATACAATGCATTGTTAAAATAATCTCTATTTCTATGTATTTTGCATTCATGAATTTCATGTCTTGCATATGAAAACTTGCATGCTTTCTGATGCTGAAATGATTCAATATCTATCTCAAAAATGCACTGGATGGAAAATGAATGAACATGGATAGACAATAAGCTGAGCATCCTCTGCTTTCCAGTCCTCACCAGTGTTCACAGAAACATGATGCACATACACTTGCCTGTTCATCCAATGTAGATTACATGAGGCATTTCTCACTGACTTAATAAGTCCATCTGATGGGGGGTTTTTTTCAGTTCCCGTCGCTGTTATGACCTACCTGAAGATTGATGTTTGACTTGCTGGGTAATTTTGCCGTAAAGTTTACAGAATGCTGCTCCCATCCCACTCAAGCATACGAGTGATGACACTTTCTGTCTCGAACGCTTAACTCACGACATCCCATCAGAAACAAAGCTCAACCTCTGCAGTTCACTCTCAAAACAGAAGGACAAACTCATCTGCCTCTCGCCCGTGCAATCTCCACGGAAACTCATTTGTGAGTCACTCTCTCTCTCTCTATTTCTCTCTCATTGTGCCGAGTTGGGTGATTTGACTGTCAAATGATGAAGCTCAGGTCAGGAAATGATGGACACATACATGACAGGAGATGTGGAAAGCTCTTTGCATTTAAACGTGCATTTTATCATCACCCTAGATACTTTTACACCCATAACATTCAGAATTATTATACTACTAATCCCATTATTAGACTATTACTGTTCTCATATTAGTTTACATCATAACAACTGGTGCCATTCTATTTCAGCCAGTTCTGCCACTTAATAAAAAATAAAAAATATAACTGCATTTTTACTTGCAATTCTGACATTTTTCTCACGGTTATGAGTTTATATCTTGCCAATCTAAGTTCTTTAAAATCCAATTCTGAGGAAAAAAGACTGACTGTATTTCTCAGAATCGCGAGTTTATATTTCGCAATTTTTTACTTTCTAACACACAATTGCAAGTTTATATCACAGTATTAAGAAAAAAATGTTTTAAGAAAAAATCTTTATAATGGCAGTGGATGGGGGTCCCCATTTTGAACCCCAAAAAAGTGCACCCATCCATTATAAAAAGTGCTCCACATGGATCCAGGGGGTTAATAAAGGCCTTCTGACGTGAAGTGATGCGTTTTTGTAAGAAAAATATCCATATTTAAAACTTTCTCTTGGGTTTTATGTACCCAAATTGAATTTCAGCTCCTCAAAAAGACAAGGAAATTACAAATCTTGTTAATATCTTAAATATTTCTGCTAGACATCAGTGCGATTGAATGGAGAGCACATGGTCCCCAGTGAACTCACAAACGTCTCTCTTCTAGAGTTTAAGAAAGATCTCAGAAATCTCAAACTGTGCTCACATTAGAAAAGTACACAATCAGAAGTCAGAGATCTCTAACATTTCTTAAGTATGTGAGCTATGTGAGCACACACTGTACTATATGTCAACACTTATCGCTTATCTCATATACTGTACGTCTTTGTATATTTCACCTTAAGAATTTTAGACATCCAGGACAAAGTTGATGCTTAAATATAACGTGCCAGAAATGACATTGACTCAAATAAAATATTCCTCTGGGGAACTGGAGGAACGCAGCTCTTTTCAAAGATCAGCAGAGAGCAGAATGACACAGAGGATGAGCAATGATAGGGTGTGATGAAAGTGGATCTTTTATACTGGGGCATGATGGGTAATGGTTGCTTAAAGTGCCATTCTTTGCACAGAGCTGCGGTCTTGACTGTGTAGAAACTAAGCTAATGAGCACACACACACAATCTGTTCAGGTCTCTGGGGCGGGTGGGAAGTGCAGGCCTGTCTCTTCCTTAATTGCACTTCCTGTAATGAGTATTTATGCAATTTATAGTCAATCACAGTTTATGGCTGCATCCCAGTGTGCATACTTTACTATGAAGCAGCTTGAAGCATTTGTAAACCCTTTATATGTGTTGATATAATACATCCTTCAGACTGACAAAATTACATTTATCTGTCGCCTGCTATCGTTTGACGTTGCTTATTTTTGACAGTGCTATTTCCTCGTCAAATATCTCTCTCATGAGACTGCACTTATCTGATCACAAATAGAAAAACATATATATAATTGTGAAATATTGTCACTTAAAATAACTGTTTTCTATGTGAATATATTGTAAAATGTAATTTATTCTTGTGATCAAAGCTGAATTTTCAGCATCATTACTCCAGTCTTCAGTGTCACATGATCCTTCAGAAATCATTTAATATGCAGCTCAAGAAACATTTCTTATTATAAATGTTGTGTCTTTACTGTCACTTTTGATCAATTTATTGCAGAATAAAAGTATTACTTTTTTTTAATTAAACACTTTGGAAAAAGTGTATACTTTTAATAGTAAAGTACGCAAACTGGGATGCAGCCATAAACTGTGATTGACTCTGACAACCAGGAAGAAGGAACACACGATGTGTAATTAAAGAAAAATGCAGCTTCTGACGTCAGTAAAGGCAGTTTGTGAGCTTGATCCAGGTGTGTGAGCCAAAATCATCACAATTAAAAGAACCAAAGACTTAAACTACTTCAGTCTGTGTGCATTGAATTTATTTAATACACAAGTTTCACAATTTGAGTTGAATTACTGAAATAAGTGAACTTTTCCACGACATTCTAATTTATTGAGATGCACCTGTATGCAAATGAACAGTGTATATTACTAAGGGAATTTTAGTCCATTTTTAGAATTTTATTATGTGATTTTGTCTATTTTGTTTGTTTACATTTCTGTTTAGCTTTAGTTTATTTTTATTTATTTATTTATTTTTATTTTATTAGTAGTACTTTAACTTTATTTCTACATTTCATTTATATATATATATATATATATATATATATGTGTGTGTGTGTGTGTGTATACCTACTTAACCATATTTTGGGGACAAATTTGTACCCAAAAGTGAGCTAGACCTGACAAAATCTTCAAAAACCTCCCTTTGGGGATGTCCTCATTTGTAAAACTGGTATAAAAATAAAGTAAAAGTTTTTTTTAAATTGTAAAAATGTAGAACGTTTCCTGTAAGGGGTAGGTTTAGGGGTAGGGTTGGTGTAGGGCGATAGAATATATAGTTTGTACAGTATAAAAACCATTACGCCTATGGAATGTCCCCATTTAGATAGCTAAGTATACGTGTGTGTGTGTGTGTGTGTGTGTGTATGTGATTAAAAACATTTATATAAAATATTAGAATTATTTTTAAATATCACAAATAAATAATTTTACCAAAATTACTTTTTAATAGTTTTGGTAAACAATAAAATATCACTGTTACATCCCATACAATAGCAATATTCTTGCTGTCTTATTTAGATTTAAATTGAAATATGACAGACTTTGTTATTAATCATGTGCATGTGCATATAAACATGGTCACTGACCCACTCCAATCCACCCACATTACACAAACCTAAACAAATCCAACAACCCCAAAACCACTGCAAGCAACCTTAACATCATTCAGGATCTGTAAGTGGCCCCTTAAAATGTACTAATAATGAAATTACAGACTAGTTCACATGAAAATTGGATGGCCGCTCTAAAAACAAGCTTTCAGGCTAATCAGCCGAGTCAGTGACTTTCTCGCTCTCAATTACCTGATCACTCGAGTCTAGAAGTCAGAAGACTCAGTGAAAGTTACCTTTGTCCAGTTGTTCCATTTGAGTTAACTCTTGTGAATGGACAACCTCTGCACAAAGGCAGTTCTGACACGGAGAGACACATTAAGGAGAATGAACTGGGGACTTTGGTAACATTCATATGAGTGTCTAATTTAATCAAACCCCCAAAGAAATACCCTTGCATTTCACTGCTAGCCATAAGTATGATCATGCTTTTTTAGGATGACTAAATTTACAATACAAATTTGTCTGCAGGTGGAAGCAGGTAATGCTTTGCATATGATTTTTAGGAATGTTTTCACTACTGGAAACAATGCAAGGCATTCAGTCAGGAATGATACTGCCAGTGACCATTACAGCTACAAATGTTCAGTTTGTGTAGAACCTGAGTCCTGGATTTGATCAAATGAATTATGATTACACTTAGCTATTATACATTGTCATGCATAATTATTAGGCATATTTGTGACATAAGTAAATGTGGGTGACCAAGGTGCAACACAGTGAATACACAAGCCTAAACCAGTCTGTCAGCATGCCTGTAAAAGAGTGTGTGATGTGTGAGGAATCTCAAGAACATGCATAGAGTTTATGATGTGTTTATGAAATAGTATAATGTAATAATTTCTATTTACCTGCCGCTTTTTAACTACAGGAGTCTTGATGAAGAGCACAATATGCTAATGTATAGACCTTGTCTAGGCAAATAATATAATAATAATAATAAAACTTCTCACCTGTGCATGTCAAGCCACATTGAAAGATATACGAGCAGCACACATCGCACCAAGCGTACGTCGCGTCTTCACAAAACGTGTGTCCTTCTCCTTTCTCCTCTTTTACGCGCGGGTCTTTGGCCGAAGGTTCGAATATCGTCCTCACATCCGGGGGTTTGAAGCCCCTCTTTCTAGACCGCTGTCCCCCGTTCTCTGCCGCCTTGGGCAGCGCGTCGCTTTGCGCGGGGTTTGGAGAGACGCGCGGTCTCTGGGGAGACGGAGCTCTCCTCACCGCCTTCACCTTGGCGTTGCGCATTCTGGATTTGGCTTTGGGTGAATTCTTCTCCATCGGCTCAGCTTCTTCCACCCGAAAGGTACAATATCAAAAAGCTATTTTAAACACACTTAGAGCACTGTTACATTTCACTACCAAAAGCTCACCAAATTTATCTTGTTTATCATCCCAAATTTACAGAACAGATTATGGAAGTGTGTCAGACAGTAGAAAGTAAACTAGCTTTTCAAATATGCTCATAAATAGGAAAAGTAGGGCATCATATGTGTTGTGATCATAGGAAATTATCAACCGGTCAACCAGATCAAATGATGACCCACCTAAACATATGGGCATAAATGCAATGGGATCCAAAAGTCCACTAAAGAAAATGCTTCTAATTAGCATTTTTCTCAGTTTAATACACTTTTTCCAAAAATGTAATTCACTATTTTCCAAAATCCTAAAGCTCTCTGTTTATTTCCAGGTTTAAATATTATTTTGAATTCCACTGTACATGAAAACACTTTTCCAGTTGGAATGCTGGTTGAGTATATGTGCATGTGTGAACAAAATAGCTCACAGAAACGCTTGCAAGCATTGAGTGTGTGCTGGTATGTCAGAGTGATATGTGACATGATGAAATCCAAATGTAATCACCTGAACAACATAAGCAGATCCTCTTAAAAGGCTAGTATTTATGTGTGTGTGTGTGTGTGCGTGCGTTTTTGTGATTTATGAGGACACAAATTTGTATAATGACATGGGTATGACATAGGTATTACAACGAGAAGGTGCCCCCATATTTCAAAAGGCTTATAAATCATTCAGAATGAGTTTTTTTCGAAAATCTAAAAATGTAGAACGTTTCCTGTAAGGGGTAGGTTTAGGGGTAGGGTTGGTGTAGGGCGATAGAATATATAGTTTGTACAGTATAAAAACCATTACGCCTATGGAATGTCCCCATTTAGATAGCTAAGTATACGTGTGTGTGTGTGTGTGTGTGTGTATGTGATTAAAAACATTTATATAAAATATTAGAATTATTTTTAAATATCACAAATAAATAATTTTACCAAAATTACTTTTTAATAGTTTTGGTAAACAATAAAATATCACTGTTACATCCCATACAATAGCAATATTCTTGCTGTCTTATTTAGATTTAAATTGAAATATGACAGACTTTGTTATTAATCATGTGCATGTGCATATAAACATGGTCACTGACCCACTCCAATCCACCCACATTACACAAACCTAAACAAATCCAACAACCCCAAAACCACTGCAAGCAACCTTAACATCATTCAGGATCTGTAAGTGGCCCCTTAAAATGTACTAATAATGAAATTACAGACTAGTTCACATGAAAATTGGATGGCCGCTCTAAAAACAAGCTTTCAGGCTAATCAGCCGAGTCAGTGACTTTCTCGCTCTCAATTACCTGATCACTCGAGTCTAGAAGTCAGAAGACTCAGTGAAAGTTACCTTTGTCCAGTTGTTCCATTTGAGTTAACTCTTGTGAATGGACAACCTCTGCACAAAGGCAGTTCTGACACGGAGAGACACATTAAGGAGAATGAACTGGGGACTTTGGTAACATTCATATGAGTGTCTAATTTAATCAAACCCCCAAAGAAATACCCTTGCATTTCACTGCTAGCCATAAGTATGATCATGCTTTTTTAGGATGACTAAATTTACAATACAAATTTGTCTGCAGGTGGAAGCAGGTAATGCTTTGCATATGATTTTTAGGAATGTTTTCACTACTGGAAACAATGCAAGGCATTCAGTCAGGAATGATACTGCCAGTGACCATTACAGCTACAAATGTTCAGTTTGTGTAGAACCTGAGTCCTGGATTTGATCAAATGAATTATGATTACACTTAGCTATTATACATTGTCATGCATAATTATTAGGCATATTTGTGACATAAGTAAATGTGGGTGACCAAGGTGCAACACAGTGAATACACAAGCCTAAACCAGTCTGTCAGCATGCCTGTAAAAGAGTGTGTGATGTGTGAGGAATCTCAAGAACATGCATAGAGTTTATGATGTGTTTATGAAATAGTATAATGTAATAATTTCTATTTACCTGCCGCTTTTTAACTACAGGAGTCTTGATGAAGAGCACAATATGCTAATGTATAGACCTTGTCTAGGCAAATAATATAATAATAATAATAAAACTTCTCACCTGTGCATGTCAAGCCACATTGAAAGATATACGAGCAGCACACATCGCACCAAGCGTACGTCGCGTCTTCACAAAACGTGTGTCCTTCTCCTTTCTCCTCTTTTACGCGCGGGTCTTTGGCCGAAGGTTCGAATATCGTCCTCACATCCGGGGGTTTGAAGCCCCTCTTTCTAGACCGCTGTCCCCCGTTCTCTGCCGCCTTGGGCAGCGCGTCGCTTTGCGCGGGGTTTGGAGAGACGCGCGGTCTCTGGGGAGACGGAGCTCTCCTCACCGCCTTCACCTTGGCGTTGCGCATTCTGGATTTGGCTTTGGGTGAATTCTTCTCCATCGGCTCAGCTTCTTCCACCCGAAAGGTGGGTAACCGGTTGAGCTGAGGCAGGTCTAGCGGTGAGCCGACGGCGCAGAAGCGCGGTGGTGAGTACTTCCGGTGATGCATCATGACTGCGTTACCGAGTGCGCCGGAGGAAACACGCAAACACCTGTAGATCCGAGAAGCCTGTGCGTGGACGTTTGCGATAGGACATTTCTCAGTCTTCGAGAGGATTTCACCGAGGTTTCTCTAAGACGGAGGAGTAGCGCTCGAGCAGGTAAGACAGGTGCACACAGCGCGTCTCATGTTTCACCTGAGCACACACCCACAGTCTCTGGTTATTAGATCTTATCAATTACTAGAAGCAGGGTTGTTACAGTTAACAAAAACTATATATATATATATATGAAGTGCTATATGATAAACTGATAATAATTAGCTTAGGCTCAATTATTGATGCTTCTAAAGCTTTCCATAGAGTTAATCATCAAAAGTTGCTCAGTAAACTAAGGGGCGTATCTAATAGCATATTAAGGATTTTGACATATTGGTACACTAATCAAAGTATGCAGATAAAGTGGGGTAATTGTGTCTCAGATTCATATAGAGTAGGTAAGGAGGTCTACTCTCACCAGCTCTTTTTGATGTCTGTATGAATGAAATGTCAGAAGAATTAAGTGACTGTAGGACTGGATGTATGCCTGGTAATACATAGTCAATCACTATGTATGCTGATGATCTAGTTGTTATTTCCCCCGAGTGGTGTTGGTTTTCAACAGTTGCGTAATATGTGTTCTGATCATGGGATTAGATATGATGGGCAGTATAATATAAAAAGTGTTGATGATATGCAGAACCAAAGAACATAGAGATCTGAATTTCAGGGCAAGTATTAAATGTATGTACCACAGCAAAATATTTGGGTCATATCATTAACAATGAAACGAGTGATGATGATGATGATAAGTTATATGCTCATGCAAATGTGTTGGTGAAAATTGTATGTGTTCGGATCAAAAATAAACCTTTTTAGAGCATATTGCACATCTTTTTATACTGCTCCTTTGTGGGTTAAGTTTAAGAAAGAGAGCCTATGTAAGCTTCAGGTTGCGTCCAATGACCGTAAGAGGATCCTGCTGAAAAAACCAAGAAGGAGCAGTGCAAGTGATTTATTCTGTAAGGTAGAGTACAATCATTCTCTGCTTTAATGAGAAATTTGATGTATATGTTTATTTGTCAGTTGGACGATTCACATAATAATATTATAATGTTGTCAAATCCTAGGCTTACTGAAGTGTGATATCAGTCCCCTGTGAGGAAGTATTGGTATAACTGTCTTTTTTAATGTGTATTGTACTGGTTTGTATTGTGTGTTTCTTGTTAATGGAAATAAAGTTGAACTAATAATAAACTATAATAAATGCTAACTCAAAATGTATACAAACTTAAACCTACTGTATAATTTTTTTTTTTATATTTAGGCCTAATTTAAATTAACTAAAAATAATATAAACTAGATAAAACTGACAAAAACCGACAAAATTACTAAATGAAAATGCTATACACACACACTGCATATTATATATATATATATAATATGATATAGTGCTGTCAAACGATTAATCGCATCCAAAATAAGTTTTTGTTAACATAATATATGAGTGTGTACTGTGTATATTTATCATGTGTATATATAAATACAAACACATGCATGTGTATATATTTAAGAAAAATGTTGTTTATATATTAAATATATTTATAACATAATATATAATATAAATATATAAATGTATATACATAAAAATATTTTCAAAATATACTGTTTGTGTGTATTTATATATATACATAATAAATAAACACAGTACACACTCATATTATGTAAACAAACTTATTTTGTATATATATATATATATATATATATATATATACATAATAAATAAACACAGTACACACTCATATTATGTAAACAAAAACTTATTTTGTATATATATATATATATACACACACTACCGGTCAAAAGTTTGGGATCAGAACGATTTTTTGTTTCTTAAAGGAGTTTCTTATGCTCATCCAGGCTGCATTTATTTGATCAAAAATACAGGAAAAAATAATACAAATATATATTAGAAAATAATATTAATATTGTGAAATATTATTACGATGTAAAATAAAAAATTTCTATTTTAATATACATTAAAATGTAATTTATTCCTGTGATGCAAAGCAGAATTTTCAGCATCATGATCATCATGAGTGTCACATGATCCTTCAGAAATCATTATCATATGCTGATTTATTATCAGTGCTGGAAACCGTTGTGCTGCTTCATATTTTTCTGGAAACTGTGATACTTTTTTTAGGATTCTTTGATGAATAAAAAGTTTAAAAAGAAGAGCATTTATTTAAAATAGAAATATACCGCTCAAAAGTTTGGGGTCAGTACATTTTTATTCTCTTTTTTTGAAAGAAATAAAAACTTTTATTCAGCAAGGATGTGTTAAACTGATAAGAAGAGATAGCAAAGATTTATATTGTTAGAAAAGATTTATATTTTGAATAAATGCTGTTCTTTTTAACTTTTTATTCATCAAAGAATCCTGACAAAAGTATCGCAGTTTCCCAAAAAATATTTGGCAGCACAACTGTTGCCAACATTGATAATTCTGATAATAAATCAGCTTATTAGAATGATTTCTTAAGGATCATGTGACACTTTATGCTGGAGTAATGACTGATGGAAATTCAGCTTTGCATCACAGAAATAAATGATATTTTAAAGTATATTAAAATAGAAACCCATTATGTTAAATTGTAATATTTCACAATATTGCGTTTTTTTTCTGTATTTTTGATCAAATAAATCCAGCCTTGATGAGCATAAGAAACTTATTTAAAAAATATAAAAAATCGTACAGATCCCACATTTTTGACCGGAAGTGTATATATATATTACTATTATTAAAAATGATAATAGTATCTTGATTCTACTAGAAATGATTAAAAAATGATGACTAGAAATGATTGTAGATTTAAACCAGATTAATCGATGACCATTAATTGATCAAATTAATACACTATATGGCCAAAACTATGCAAACATCCTCTTCTAATTAACATATATGTCTATTCCAGTCATTTCTGCAGTAGTTAGATTTATGCTGGAAGCCTGTTAATTAGAAGTGGGTCCACATACTTCTATCATACAGTAGTAGTTAAGAAAAAAAGAAAGAAAATACAGACAAAATTACTGAAATGTTCACAGTTATTTTAATGTTATAACATTAAAGTCTAAATACATTAATAAGACTTTTTATATTATTTTAAATAATCTCTATAACAATCAGTGATAAAGAAAATAAATGTTAATTTCAAAACAAAATACAGTTTTAACCAAAGGCCAAATAACAATAACAATGTAGCCATCTCATTCATTTACAAAAATAGTTTACAAGTGGAGCTAAACATGTAAACATGTATAATGCTGGTTTTCATAGAACATGTACCTTTGGTGTAATGTTTCGAGGCAGTAACCGTAGCACTTTCAGTGAGGTATGGTGTACATACATATGTTTGGCAAGTTGAACTACCTCTTTTTCTCTCTTGGATGTTATGAGGATGTAGTGGGGGACAAAAACAAGCTATATCCCTGCTGGTTCACTGAAGAAGAAAAAAAATCACTATTTTTTTCTTTTTTTTTTTTAAAGTGCCCATGTCCCTGAGAAAGTTTTGTAATGTGTGGAGAGCATCTCTTCTGCTCACTGGACTTCCTCTTTGGATTCGTCACCAACTTCTCCCTGTGAAGGGGGAAAAATGTTTCTCTGGGTTATTAGGTCATTGTTGTGAAAAAGTGTGCTGTGATTGAGACACTTACATTGCCTGCATGCATGTTTCTGTTAATCATCACAGAAATAAATTATATTTTAAAGTATATTAAAATAGAAACCCATTATGTTAAATTGTAATATTTCACAATGTTGCGTTTTTTTTCTATATATATATATATATACACACACACACACACACACATATATACTTTATATCAAATTAATGTTCAAATAATTATACCTAATGAGTGTTCGAATGTATAAAGTGAATAAAATACAATGCATAAAGTCTATTACAAATACTAAAAAAAGAGTTCTATTGTGCAGTTCATTACAAATTTCATTTACATTTTTTTCTCTTAATGTGGTCTCAGACTTTTGGATTCAGCTGGTTCCCTTTCATGGGAACTTCGAACTGCGTCCTCTAGGTTTCCCCATAGCGACCCCTAGAGGACGCAGTGTCTCGTTCCCTACTCAGGGAACCATGGTTACATAAGTAACCCGAGACGTTCCCTTTCATGGGAACTTCGAACTGCGTCCTCTAGGGGTCACTATGGGGAAACCTAGAGGACGCAGTGTCTCGTTCCCTACTCAGGGAACCATGGTTACATAAGTAACCCGAGACGTTATTCTTGTCAAAAAAGCGAATGAAAAGCATATAGTAAAATAAGCAGGTTGGACAATATTACAGTGCAGGTAACTATGTTTGCAGAGACACCTGGTGGTCAGGATTTACAGCTCAGCTTAAATGGCATCATGAGTGCTCATTTGATTTCACTGACCTTTTTGTCCAGTTTATCGCCATGTTCTCTGAGGAGCTCAACCAGCTTTTCCACAACATCTGCTGAGAGAACAGAAATGTGAAGTTCAGTTTGCACTCTTCTCTCAATGAAGCAACTAAAACTTCAGAACTCAAAAGAGAAGACTGAGCCCAAACTCACCATCAGAGTCTGGTTCTATATCAGATGGAGTGAAGTGCACAGAGTCTGATATCTCTGTCAGTTCACTGACCATGTTCTCCATCTCATCCACTTTCCCATCATCCGAACCTGAAGGAAGCAAATCAGATGCTGGAATCTCCACAATAGGGACTGTTTTAAAAAAAAAGACTTTAAAGCAGCCACACATTCAGATCAATATAATATTTCATACTCACCCGCTAGGGTCGCTGGCTGCTGTACATGTGCTGGTTCATCTGTCTGTGGTTTAATACACTTTAAGAGGAAAGACAGTCTCTTGTTTCTTTTATTTTTCTTCAGTTTGCTGTGATCGTCAGCCGGCTGTGGTGAAGACGGGACGTCCTGCTGCAGGAGGGTGTCGGCGGGTCGTCTCTTGCGCGTGTATGCCATGAGGAGTTTGAACTCCAGACTGTCTGCCGCAGACGTCCGGGCATCACCGTTACTGTGCTGCTGATCCCTGCTCAGATATGAAATACACTTCATCAAACCACAATACATATTTGTAAAGTTTATTTATATTATTTATGTTTTAACAGCTTAAGAATGTTAGAAAATAATATATGTATGTATGCGTGTAAAAAAATGAAAAGATATACGTTTAACAATAAATAAGTTTCATTTAAACTGCGCTAGATTTGTTAAGCTTTTGATTTAACTATGTTCTGGTTTACTTTAAATTTAATTGAACTAATAATAAGTATTCCGATTCATTTTAACATAATTTTAGAAACATTATTAGTTTGTACACTAGATATACAGTGAAGTAGTCATGGACTACATTTTATATGCTTTCGTGGCATGAAATGTGCAGCATGAACATTATTAAGACGTGAATATCCCTTATGAAAATTAACTATTTTACTACAAAAAAATTAAAATTAACCGTGGTTTTGCATAAGGGATACATCATTGCAAGCCTTTAAAATTCCTCTTCTTATATTTATTTAAATTACTCTAAATCTGTCAGACTTATTTGAACTAGCCTACGGATAGTATTTTATGCATTAATGCACTAGCAATATAAGTCGTATGCAACCCTGAATATTCTTTGAACTTACATTTATTTTGACAGAATAAGTTTGACGTAATTTGACAAGGAAGTGATTTAATCCGGACGTTTATTGACGAAAGTGACAGATCAGTTGATTGTATATGAATGTTAATGATGAGTGAATGTGTCTGGGCATGTTCACCAACGCTCACTAGAAACTCGAGACCCTCGTTTCATTTTTGTCTTCAGTCTCAGACATCTCCACAAGTTTAGACACGACTCACGCGCATGACTTGATGTTTTGGAAATTCTCGACATAATTTTCTACATATAAACACGTCTATCCGAAGTCACGGAAGTGCGAACCAAATTTCCCTGATTATCTCGAAGAAACAAAATACAAGAGTCTGAGACGGTGACTATTAACATTTTGTCTTGGTTAATAAATATAAGGAAAGTTGACCCACTTACATGACTCCGCGTTCGATGTCCGACGTTCTCACGCAGCAGAAGGTTCAGTACAGGATTTATGCGCTGTGGGCGGAGCCAAAATGATATGTCTCATTACACGCGGTGACTCAGAAGAATCGTCGCATTGATTTTCATCTGAAAGTAACTGCTCAAACCACCGAAATGGCAAAGTGACATGATTTATACGAGCTGTTTCTGTTAGGTACTGTTAGTACAAAGGTCACTACTTTTAAATACATTCTTATGCTTTTATTGCATGGAATGGGGAATTATGAACATTGTTATGCTAAACGTTTTCTTTTTGTGCTCCTCACGTGTTTCACTTTGGAAAAACATGAGGGTCAGTAAATCACCAAACTTTAATTTTTGGGTGAAAAATCACTTTAGAACGCACACTAAACAATCCCTTAAATAAGAATGTAAACCGTAAAAGAGGCGCAAATGCTCATTTTAGGTTTGCATGCTGTATTACTGCATTTAAAGGGAAAAAGAAAGTAAACGTCCATACTCTGAGTCAAGAATGGCAGAACTATAATTTTAGGGTGATCTATGACTCTCCAGAAAACACAAAACACTGGTGCTTTCCATCCGACTGTCCTTTATTGAGAAACATTCCCAGTTTAGAGATGGTGCAAGGTGATATTTGTCACATCTCCACATATCCCTCAGGTCTACTCACTCACTGACCTCATACACACCTAAAATAGATATTTAGAAATGAGAAAAAACTCAAACATTCAAGTAGTCCCGTCTTTTAAATGATTAAAAAAAATAAAAATACAACCACCGAACAATTTCATATTTTTCATATAACTTGAATCAAATTTTAAAAAAAGAAGAAATAATGCCATTTCATTACATAATCACTGAGGGGTAGAAACATCCAGAGAGGTAACAAAATATCCATGCACAATAATGCTTTAAAATGATACAAGATAACACAGCAGATCACTTGTATGTAAATGGATCTCACAAAGGCTCAGCGTGATCCGCTTTTCATGCAGACACATCGCTGGGCATTTCCCGGCATGAGTGATGTGACATGGACTAAGCATATGTTCGAAATACCACACTTAACTCTCACCGGCATTCATTTTGTTTAGTCATTCTTCGGTCAAACGCAACCAACTTGGCATTTCAGAAACCAATCAGCTGCCATCAATGGAAAAAAAACACATCCGGTTCCTTTGCTTGTCTTGAAACATTAATGTAATGTAATATTAAATAGATAAATGCACAAATGTCATCCATTCATATTGCATTGAATATGGCTCAGATCTTTTCTCGTCGTCGTAAGATAATTTCACAATCACTCCACTGTAACGGCACACAAACAAAACGAGAAAAGTCTGTAGTTTGAGTTTAAAATCTCCGCGATGATTCTGTCCAATCGTAAAAACTCTCTGGAAGAAGATCCTCCTTTAATCGAACTCTCTTCAGTTGATGTTCTTCCTCTCTGTGTGTCTTTGGCACACAACATTGATGCATGACAGCTTCAATCTCTGGCATGTTTAAACATCTTTTGTCTCTAAAACTAACCTGCGATGCAACAAAACCCAATCCATCTTTGAATAAATAGTTATAATAAATAAGAGCAATAAATAAATGCTAAAACCCCACAGCGACATCAGTGGAAAAACAACAGCTAGACGCGATCCCGAGGACTCTCTCAGCCCGAGGCGCTCTCGATACACCTCTCTCCCCGTCTGTATTCTCTCACGCTCTCTCGTTCTTTCTCTGCGAGTGTGAGCGGACGCTCGGAGGAGTGCCGACAGCCGCTTTCTGTGGGTAAAAATCTTCCCGACTCTAATCGCTGAGCCCGTTCATACAGCCGTCTCCAGGTCCTCGTGCGCCTCCGGCTCCTCCACCGGCTGGCTCTCCATGAGAGACGCCAACTCAGAGTTCCCGGCGTCCAGGGCGCAATCCTTGGGGGTTTTTCCCTGAGGAGGACAATGTGACATCAAGCTGACTGCCGAGTCTCACACCACGTGTCAAAACAAAGAGGAAACACAAACAGATTCTCACTAGGAAGTTAGTTTTGCTGAGGGAAGCCCCGGCCTCCAGCAGACGTCTGCACACCTCCACATGCTGCTGAGACGCTGCTTTGTGCAGATAGATAGATAGATAGATATGTAAATAAAAATGTAATAATAAATAATAAAAAAAATTAATTTAATAATAATTTATGTCTCAAGTATTTGGACATTTAAAAAATGTCACTTGGCATTTAAAAACTTAAAATACTTTATACAAAAATATTTTGTATATAATACAATAATAATTATATAATACAAAAATCAATGATTACATTTATTTACATGTAAAGAGTTCATTTCTAAAGTATTTGGACATTTAAGACATTAAAAATGCAATGTGACATTTAGAAGCATACATTTTTACATACATGCATATAAAAAAATACATTTTGATTTTATTTTATGCACCAAAATGTATTTGGACATCTAAGAAATTTAAAAATGTATATTGACATTTTGTATATTGACAAAACTGAAATACTCTATACAAAATATTTTTGTATATATGCATATCATATAAAATACATTGATTTTATTTGTCCGATTTAATTGGATTTGATTTCATTATATTTGATTTCATTTGTTTGGATTTTAGGTTTACTTTGATTTTATTTGATTTGATTCGAAAATACCCTTTGGGGCCATTATATATTTAGAAACAGTTATTTACTCTTAACTGCTTTTGGTTAGACATTGGATTGTAACTCACGCACAAAAAATTTCCCTTCTATCCCAGCTGAGCATGTGACAAGCAAACTTTGAACGTTGCGTACTCAAACACGGGAGTGTGCGTGTCTATGGGCTCGTCTCTCACTCACCGTGCTCCAGAATAAAAGTCACGATCTCCGTGTGGCCGTGTTGGGCGGCCAGGTGCAGAGCGGTGCAGCCCGTAGAGTCCCGCACCAGCAGACCGACCCCGGCGGCACAGCAGCCCGACACCTGTGACACACGGGACAGATCATGAGTCCGGATGAGTGACGATGCATTGGTGCTTTCAATCAGAAAACAAACGAGTTGTGCAAGTCACTTCTCGGAAACACTTTCACTTTCAAACTCATAAAACAAGGAGATGCAAAAACTCTTACCGCCTCTACATCTCCTTTAACAGCAGCCGACAAGAGAGCTGGAAAACGGTTGAGATTTTGTCAAAACAATCAGTAACGATGAGGTATCCTAAGAAAAGCATGACATGCATGTGGGAATTTCTGGTGGTGATGACTTTGGTTTATCACATGGCCTCTGACAGAAAACATCAACCTCTAAAGAAAACCTGCTCCATTTCTAAACAGTCCAGACCTGTTTCCTATCTCTCCACCACTTCAGAGAAATATGCGTTTGTACTTTACCTTGTTCGTCTGAGGTCAGGGCAACCCTGTAATAAGGAAACCAGAGTAAAATAAAAGGTCAGCTTTGTTTGTTATGCAATTATTGAGGTATAAACCTGTCAAGAGTGAACAGAAACACAGTCTCACCCGGAACTAGGCTCCACCACCACGTCTGGCATTCCTGGGACCCGGACCTGGCTCACCGCTGGGGCCTCGTGGTCCAGGATGAAAACCTCATCCTGGCATATTTCGGTCACAAAGTGCAGGTGCTCCTGTTTGTACACACAAGTGCATATTATGCAGCTTCCTGCTAGCGTTTACATTTTTTATAAGGCATACTGTATGGTCATAATACCTGAGCCTTGTCTATGCGATAAAAGCGGTCAGCTGATGTAGCTGGAAACGGAATAAACATGTCAGCGGTTAAATTATTCGGAAGCATTTACTGACACAGAGAAGGCACAGATGAAGTGACTCACAGTCTAGGAAGCTCCAGTTTGGTGAAAGTCTGTGTGCAGAACTGACCCGCGGCAGACCTGTGCTCTCATCCTGACAAAACACAGCAAAAACTATTCAGAACCACATTTACTGTCCATTCTAATTCAGTTCCTCCACTGAGGTGCCAAACTGGACGCAGCATTTGAATTAAAAAAAAGTACAAATGAATTATAATAAAATGAAATTGACGTGTTGTTTTCATGGAATACATATACATTTTAATTTCAATATGAATCACCCATAAACATACAACACACATATTTTGGGGTATAACTGATTTATAAATCACTATATTTGATTGACAGCTGAAGACTACTTCATTTAACACTATGCTATAATTTACTCAAAATATTACATAATTACTAGATTCAAATTTTAATGTGAATAAAATTTTAGTTGGTACAAAAATCACCAGATTTAAATTCTGATGTGAATATTTTCTTTTTTATTATTATTGTTATAATTACAAAATTAATATTTAAAACTCTGATGTGAATCATTTCCATTTTTATATGAATTGTGTTATAATTACAAATGAAAAGATTTAATTTCTGATGTGAATATTTTACTTTTTTATTACGTTATAATTACAAAATGAATATTTCAAATCGATGTGAATATGTTCAATTTTGATATATATTATGTTATTATTACAAATGGAAATATTAAAAAAAAAATTCTTTTATTAAGTAATTTATTACACAATTAATAGATATACATTCTGGTGTAAATATTTTACAGATGTTATCATTACAAAAATGAAAGATTTAAATACTGGTGTGAATATTTTAAATATGTATTTTATTAAGTTATCATTACACAATGAATAGATTTAAATTGTAATGTGAATATTCATTTTTATTATTTATTTGAACATGCTGTGGTTCTTAACATATATTTTGATGCCGGTAATAATTATTTTGACAGTACTGAACTTATATATGGGAATATTTAGGCATAATTATTTTTTATGAATAATGAATTAATCTCTTCTCTGTATTTCTTTGAATTGCAATTCGATGAATTCCAATTCAGCATCTTGTGTTTTGAATTTTGTCCAATGCTGTGGAGGCCTTCACCTGGTAGTGCACTCTGTGACCAGTAGAGGGCGCCTGATGCAAATCCTGTCAACACCAGACACAGATGTGTGAGTGCATGAATTCATAACATGATGGCGACAAAACTGCGGTTAGATTTGAGGTTACATGTTGGCCCCGAAATAATTCAACGCTACAGGACGACAAACAAAATTCAGTCGTAAGTGCCAGCGGTTGTGTCAGTAATCGTATTGATTGAGTGCTCAATGAAATCAGTCTGACAGGAGCATCATGGGAAGCGCTCACCTCCTGCAGTCTGTCAATGTACAGTCGACAGGTTTCCAGGTCACAGTCTCCTCTCACCACCACGATGCCAACAGGAGTCGCTGAACAAGCACACACACACACAGTCACATCATACTCACCTGTCCTACAGCAGCACTGTATAATAACATGAGAACTGCATTGTGGGAAGGTTTCTGATTGACTTACAGATGTCACGCAGACGCTCCTTGTCGAACTGCATGCTCTCGTACTCCTGCAGGCCGATGCGGTTCACGCGCAGACGCAGACGCTCAGGGACGGCATGAGGGCTGCGTTACAACAACAACGACGACGACAACTGAGAACTGACGCCACATTAACGAAACACCTAATCAACAAAGGTGGAGGTGGAACAGGCATGCTCTCCGTTTTATCTGATAATGCTCACAGGAACTACATGAAAACACTTCATGATCGTACTGATTCATAATGAATAACCGTGAAAACAATATTAATCTCAGATGACGAGGAGCTCGTGAAGAAGAGTGAAAATGAGCTTCACAAAAGGACAGGTGAAGATCAGGAAGGACTGAAGTCATTAATGCATAAAAATGCTTTTTGTGGTCATTTGGTCTGTTTAGACCAAATCTGTCATCCTTATTCAAGTCAACATGATTGACCCTTAAAAGAATAGTTACATATTCAAATTAATCATTATTTACTATTATTTCTGTAACCTTTAATACATTAACCAATATTAATGTATTGTGTTTACTATCTAAAATATTTTAGAAAAGCATTCAAAGTGCTTAAATAGCTATTTGGTTAATGATTAGCATTATTTTTCCATCTGTGCAGTCCATATAGTCAACAATGCTGGTTTAGACAAAATAAATAAATACATAATGATAATAATAATAATACAATTTATTTTAATATTTTATTTTATTGAAAACATTTATATGATTTTTTTAATTAAATAAAAATCATTAAAAAGCATTATTAATGATTTAATTAAACATTTTTAATAAAAAAATGAAAACATTTAAAGTATTAGTCAAAATAAATAATATATTTATAATGAAATAATACAAATATTATAATTATATAAAAAGTATTATTATAAAATGTAAATATAATAATAATAAAAAAAATCATAATTAAATATCAACAATAACAATAATTGTAAAAAATATGTATATAATTTTATTTTAGTGTAAATTACATATAAATATATAATGATATAAATTTAGCAATTTAATTATGTTATTTAATTAAAATATATAAATATAAATTCTATATTAAATTTATATTATATTAATTCTGATTATAAATACAAACCCTTAATTTGGCTGATTTGTGTACAATAAGACCAGAAACCTGCATTAAGCTTATAAACCAGGTCGTTTTTAATTTCATGTTGACTTTAAGATGCGCTGTGAGCTGAGTGTAAAACACAAAACACTCATGAGTGAGAGCCCTCGACTCACAGATACACACATGCCTCTCTGTGTGTGTGTGTGCTGAGAGATAGCGTACTTACACAGAGAAGGAGTCGGGGGGAGCAGAGAGGCGGCGCAGGTCGGCTGCGCACACTTTCTGAATGCTGCGTCAGCGCAGCCACACAGGAACACAGGCAGCACAGCCAAGCCAGTCAGCACAGAGACAGAGACCGAGGTGACAGACAGACAGACACATGAAGGGCAACCGGTAATTAAGCAGGAGAAAGAGAGATGGAGACAAAGAAAGAAAACCCCACAGAGAGCAGAACCAGCACACGTGGATTAGTTCTGTTACTACAACATTCACCAGTCAAGCACACGCAGTGTTAGACTGTTAGTTACACACTCTCGTCCAGACGCTAACATCTGTGTGTGTGTGTGTGTGTGTGTGTTTGAGGGGAAACGCTCAGGAAAAGATCAGCTGGAAGTGATGTGCATTTTGTAACTTATTCAAATAGCATTAAAAATGGAATTTATACACAAACCTACACCTCTTAAATTTGTGTTTAATTTTTTTAATTAAAATGGTTTTAGATCTTTTTTTTGTGTGGTGGTGGCATTAAATTAAATGTGTGTGGTATATTCCACAAAAATAAAAATAAAAAATACAAAAAAAGTATTACTGTTTCCACAAAAATATTAAGCAGCACAATGGCTTTCAACATAATAATAATAATAATAATAATAACAATAACAAATGTTTCTTGAGCAGCAAATCGGCATATTAGAATGATTTCTGAATGATCATGTGACACTGAAGACTGAAGTAATGATGCTGAAAATTCAGCTTTGATCACAGAAATAAATTACATTTTAAATTATATTCAGATAGAAGACAGTTATTTGAAACTTTAATCATATATTTTACAAAACTGTATATTTTTATGCCTTTAAATTTTTGTTAAATAAGAAAATATCTTACCAACCCCAAACTTTTGATCTATTATTGCTTATTATTTATTTACATAGTATATTATTATTGTATATTGTCATTTTTATATTATTTATTTATGCTAAATCAAAAAGTGGTTAGCTACTGGGGGAGCTTTTTTGTGACAAGAAAATCATAAAAACATAAATAATATAACTATAACTATATATATATATATATACATATATATATATATATATATATAACAATATTACATTTTGACCTTGGAATGACAGGACGAGATTAGTACAGGTTGCCAAATATCATGTAGTAAAACAACAAAAAAAACGTATTTTTCTAATCTAAAAAATGAATCAATGAAACAAACAGGAAAAGCAAGATTGAAGCACTTGTGTAAGAAGCTGTGACATGCACAGAAATGGGACTCACTCGTTGAGCAGCGGCACAGACGTGCGTCTCTTGCTCTTCTGCAGCATGTTGGCCTGGTTCCTCAGAGATATGCGGAGGGTGGAGGGCGCGAGGCGGCACGGCTCTCCGTCCACCTGCACCGGCAGCGTCTTGAAGGTGGTGAGGACCACCTCTCTGCACTGATGCAGCCGCTCGCCATGACCGCCCACCTGTAGCGCCGCCTTGAGGTGAAGACAGGAAGCACATGTAAGTCATGAGCCTTCCACTTCATTCTCAGTCTCACAGAAAGAGCTGAAGCGCTCACCAGCGAGGCCATGGTGAAGCCGATCACCTCGATGCAGCCGTCATCGTGCCTCTGAGGCTCGAAATCTCTGTGGTCGCCCGTGTTGCCCCACGGCATGGTCCCTGCACAGTACCTGCACACACCAGGATAACAGGAGAATGAAGACACACACACGCTCCTGATCACGTGTGTAAAGCTTTACTAAGCTGAACGAATCCTTCAGGTGAAAACTAGAATGAACGTAAAACCCACAGACAGTCAGGAAATATGCCATAACTTACTACTGATATCATTATCAAATGATTGAACTTTTTGACATTATTTGAAAGGTTCAACTCTGATCAATGTGTAATACACATGAGCATTAACTAAAAGCTTAGTTTTATTTTTAGTTTGCATGACCCTATTCATCACTATTATATTTCAAAGGGTTAAATAAAGCAAAAGATAAAAAATAAAATAAATAAATGAATACATAAATACAATTCTCTTTAATTAAAAAAAAAAATAATAATAATATATATATATATATATATATATATATATATATATGTGTGTGTGTGTGTGTGTGTATATATATAAATGTTTTTTAAATGATTGCTTTTATTCTGTTTGCATGACGCTGTTCATTATATTTTAATGTTTAAATACAGTGAAAAAAAAATCTAATTCTGCTCAATTAAAAAAAAACTAATTATTAATAAAATAATATTTTTAAATGTTTGTTTTTATCCAGTTTGCATGACCTTATTCATTACTATTATCGCAACTATTATTGCAAAGGATTAAAAATATTGAAAAATGCAATTCTGTTCACTTAAAAATAAATAAATATATAAACTAATATTTTTCATAATTAAATGGAATTCCATTTAATAAAAATAAAAAACTAAATAAATGCTATAAAACACAATGCTTCAGTGCATGTAGTTTTGATGTTCTATGCAGTTTCTGAGAAAATGCAGAATTATTTTTTTCCACGTCCAGCCCTATTATTCTGTGACATTTCCCTTCTTCTATAGTTTAAACTTTGGTTTGATCTTTCTGAAATCCTATCATGCTAGTCAGAAGTTTCTCTAACAGTCTTCATCAGCACTTCATTATAGCCACACTTATTATAACTGACCTTTTCAAGCTCAACGTTTTAACACTTTTATGAGAAATATAGCACAGTAATAATTTGTACAGTTTTTTTCTTGGCACAAGTACACAAATAATGTGTTTGCTAAAGTCATTATTAGCTGTTTTGTACTGACCTTCAACCCAAATACATTTCCAATGTACCAGGCTTGACAGAAAAACATGTTTTCAAAGAGAACCGTCATATTTGTTTTATTTGTATACTTAAAGCACAGAATATCTATGCAATGGAAAGTTGAAATGTATTGTCTGTGTAATGCATTTAAAGGTAAACTTAATCTAAATGATAATTTTGCTATCCTCATTAACATATTCAACACATCCATCCAGTTCAAGTAATATCATTATATTTTTTTAAATCGCAAATAATCACACATTTACATTTGTGATAAATGCAATTTTAAAATTAGACACATTCACATTTAAATGAAATGCTAATATTAGTTTAGTAAATGGCAAATCCAAGTTACATTATTGAATTCAATTTGCAGCGAATGTTACATTTAAATTAAAAAAGATAACTATTTACTTTAAAATGACTTTATTTAGATTTGTCTTGTATATTTCTTTTAAAATATGAATACGTTTTTTAAAAAACTATACATTTTAATTTATCTAAACATTTTAAATGTCTAAAAAAATATATATATATTAAATAAAATATTTTAAAAATTATATTAATAAATAATACTTTTATATAATATACTTTAATATTTTTTATTATCCAAATATGCTTACAATATAATATGTATTTTTAATTATATTTAGATGCATTTTGTAAAAAATATTAAGTGTCTTTAAAAAA